>NW_011887487.1:0-62160 GCF_000313485.1 Hansenula ciferrii | reverse complement strand
ACCTATAAACCAAGCTAATTATCTTTTCTATATATACATAATACTACAGAGCTGCCGGAAGCTGCTCAATAATTCGCGAAAATAATATTTGACCGCGACACAAACAATTTTTCCTTCATCTACCTATAGCATATCATGAACATTCAATCTTCCACAGCTTGTAATGGAATTAACGCAAAAAAAATTCCTTCCATCATAACTCATGCTTTGATATCCGTCCAATATCGGCCTTGTTAGACCACTCGGCCAACCCTCCTTTTGTTGAGACAAGAAATTGACCAGTTTACCAGGATGGGACATTCCCGGATATTTGCGCTTTTCCCCAATTTTTGTTAAAATGAATAAACAAATAGATGAAATATCTGGTATGTAATTTAGTATGATATTTATGAAAGCATTTGCTTTGATTTAATTTATTTTGCTTGTTTTTCGAACCATTTTACTTTCTATGAAGATTATGTAATTTCGGAGATTACGTGATAGTTTTCGCGCTTGGTGATGAACATTGAAATATCATTAGCTATCAAACAACCATTCTCCATTTCACGGCTAGATTTGTTGTAAAGCTAAACCACATTTCACATAATTATTAAGAGTGAAGATCTACATAGATATGATAACAGCCACGGGATTGTGATACTGACTATCCTTGAATCAAGCAATTAATATTCGTATATTTAATTCAATCATCATATAATTTAGGTGATTCGTTGATCATGTATGGAAAATTTGAGAGAAACCTATAAATCATATATCCACTATAGTTGAACTTTTCAACTTCCATCTTAAAGAATCCATTAAAAAAGGACTAATTATTAAAGTTGCAAACTATATTAGAAAACTTGTTCATTAATGTTCATGTGAAGTTTCAGGGAATTCCTTTATATAGTTGATCCCACCGGCACATTCAGCCACTGTTAATTGATCATCACCAATAATATTGTCTATTTCAACAGCTAAATTGACTGTTTTAATGGATCCATCATGCTCTAAAATTAATCCATTAGGATCATTTGATTTATATTTCCATTTTTTAACCTCCTCTAAAATTTCAGATTCGGTTTTTTGGTTTGACATCAATTGCCAATCAAAGGTATCATAGTCCCAAACTGCTGATTGAAGCCCAAATTGACGTAAAATAGATCTAACTCTATTATCAATACCACCATATGGAGGTCTAAACCATTTTGGAAGATGATTACCAGTTGCATTCATAGCCCAAACAGACCATTGAACTTGAGCAATAATTTCTTCATTTGATAAACTTGGTAAATATTTATGTGACCATGTATGAGAGCCAAGTAAATGACCTTCGTCTTTAACTTGTCTATAAATTTCTGGAAATCTAACAACATTAATACCCAATGTGAAAAAACTTGTTTTGTGCTTTAAATGACTTAATAATTTAGGAGTTGCTGGACTTGGACCATCATCAAAACTTTGTGAAAGTTTTTTACAACTATAAACATCATCAGGTTCAACACATTTATAACAATCATATGAACAACTATCTCTACTTTGAGGACAAGCACCTTGCTCATGAGTTGGAAATTTTGAAATTTTTTTGAAATCAATGAAATCTAATGGAATATAAGGTGGTTCTAATCCGGGCCATTCGTATAACCCAGTGAAGTCAGTCAACCATTGAGGGAAAGGCTCTTGAGCTAAAATGTTTGGATCCCAACCAACTGGAGTCTTTGCCTTTGAAAACCCGCCAATATCATCTGGTGATGTTGTTGTCTTTAATTGTTCAGGGCGTAAATTTGATTGAACTTTTTGTGAAACTGGAACTCTTAATCCAGAAGCATTATTAATGAAAGTTGATGATAAAATCAGAATTGAAATCACAGCATTAGAAACCATCTTGTTTGGGCTAACTTTAAAAAATGGTGGATATCTTGTGAATGTTCTATGCACCTGTTATATCTTTCAAATGAACCTTTTTGAGCTCATATTATATTATCTAGCTTTAAGCATCAATATATTTTTTCCAATTTCTCTTTAGTTTTATGTGTTTTTGTGGTAGTTTCAATGTATACAGATATAACATGTTATAATATTGGCGCTCCACAAAACCGGAATTAGTCGATCAGAATATAAAATTAGTGCTTTACAAGAAGTCTTCCATATTGTTATCGATAAGCGCTACGGTGATTGTAAAGCGATATTAGTAACAAGTAAATTGTATATCTTGTATACACATGTCTATAATTTCTTTCAAAAATTCCCGCTTCATTTGCCTTTTAGCTGGACACTTTGTGTACTGTATAACCTCGTATCACTTATTAAACTCGTGAATAATAAATAAATAAATGATTCAACCATATGTGACTCTATTCTTGATCTTCTACATCACTTCCATTTGGAATGTTGATTGTAGAAGTATTGGATCTTAAAGACTCATAATGTGGACCTGTCAACGATGGATACTTTGATGCATCATAACTATTTGTACTCCCGCCAGCTATAAAGTTTATACTTGGTTTCCTTGAAGAAGTATTGGATTGGGGTAAAGAAGAGTAATTAGATGATCTTGGGGTATTACTTATGGAATTGGAACTTACTGACATCAAGTCATCATCTGGGAAAACTGTGGAATTTCTTCTTCTTCTTGAGTCAATACTTGATCTCGACTGGGATCTTGATTGGGATCTTGATGATGAACGACCTGAATTTGCGGATAATTGATTGATAGTTTGACGTAAGGATCTATTTTCTTCTTTCAAATATTGAATTTCTTTTGTTAATCTTAACACAATGCTATCTTGTTCACGTTCCATTTGATCAAATACTTCTTCAGTGCTAGGTCTTCTATAACTATTATCACTATAGCGTCTTTGACTTAATGATCCACTAGAATTATCGCTTAATGGACCACCACTTGAGAAATTTGAGGAAAAGCTATTCTTTGGTGAGCTAGCCGATGAATGACCAATTGAACCTCTAGTACCATGATTATTTAAAGTACTAACAGAACTTGAATTTCCAGTCAGTGTGTATGGATTTCCTGAACTAGTGGAAAAGTCAATGGAATCACTAACGCTTGCGATTGATCCACGTCTTTGACTTTGATTGTATAATGAACTTTGGGATGAAGATCCTGCTGCCGCTGCACCTGCCCTTGTGGCATTTAATTTAGCTGTGTTATCCTGGGATGATCTTAATGGCGATCTACCATTATGTTGATGTGATGTGTTTGGGATATTAATATATTGTCTTCCTCTTCCTGGAATGGCAGAGTCATTCTGTTGAATAGATCTAGATCTTTGTGGTCTAGTATTTGTATTTGTTGAGTTTGAGCTTGTTGATGATGATTTTGAGCGATTGGAAACGTCTGATTGATACGCTTGATCTGTTGAGGTACTAGAGTTCTTAGAAGCAGTTGACACACTTGAGGTAGCAGAACTATTGGAGTCGATGGATGGGTTCTTTGGAGGAAACTTTTCTTCACTCAATGGAGGAGATACTGTGATACTGGAAAAATGGGATGAAGCGCTGTTGTTGTTGACTTCTTCAACCATCTTAAGTTCTTGTTGGCAACGGTTAATTGATTCAAAGAGCAAAATTGAAAAGATATAATCTTAAATTAGTGATAAAACAGCGTTGTTGTTCTTTTATATGTATAAATCAATGTAGTATTCGTTGAATTTTAAGCCTTTATATCTTGACGTTCTTTATGTTTGTCTTTAAATCTGTTGTAACGTTTGTTGTATTTGTGGTTGGTCACCAATAGAAATGGGCAGCAATAAAAATCCCAACGAGAGCCTCAACGAGTAATTCAAAAAATGTCAATTGTATGGAAGGTTATTGATCTTTATGGAATGATTTAATCAATTTAAAGCCAGTGTTCATACAAATGATAATCTCTAGTGAATAATTTGCCTTTCAAAATTCAATTTTTGGAAATGGAAATGATTTGAAAAAGCTGAATAAAAATATTGTCATATCTTTTTACTCCATTTTTCGTTGCTTGCAGGATTTTGATGACACATGATCAGGACCGGTTTGCGGCGCAGTAAGCTACAATCAAATAATACGGATAAATTTTAGTGTGAAACGGAATATTATTTGGCTATATTTTCAGCTTTATACTATTCTAGATTTAAGAAACAAGTCTCAATCTTATTTTAGTGAAACTAAAAGACGTTTTTCGTCAGTTTTGCTCAATTGTAATAACATAGATATGACCGGTAACAATTGTTGTCTTTGTTCCTTATGTTCCAAAAACCCTAGAAGAACATTCTTAACATATGCCAGTTTTTCATCATTAGCAGCTGTTGGTGCAGGTGATGGGGATAGCGAAGTAGAAACATTGTTACTATGCTCTGTTTCTTGAACAATGTTTAAATTTGAAACAATAGAATTTGATCTTGTTGAAATAGGAGACGCTGCTGGCGATGGTTTTGATGATGAAGCTTGTCTGGATTTGTCTTTGTATGAATTTAATTGGGAAGAAGCTAATTTATAATTTTTAGTGATTCTATCAAGTTTCATGTTTAATTCTTCATTCAATTTCTTCAAAACCTGGTTCAAGTTTTCATATTCACGAGCTCTCCGTTCTGCTGAACTTAAGGACTCTTTCAATCTTTCAATGGCACTTGATAATTCATCACTACTGGAAAATGACGATCTTCTTTCAAATTCTAGCTTATCTTTAAAATTTCTCAATTCTTTAATTTCTTTGACCATTGAATTTTCTTTAGCTTCCCATTCACTAATAACTCTTTCAAGTTCTTGATTTTTGAAGATCGTATCTTCTAATTGTCTTGTCTGTCTGCTTAAAGATATGGCATTTTCAGATCTTAATCTATCATTCTCATCTATGAGATTGTTTAATTTAGAGTTCAGCTCTTTGATTTTGAAGTTTAAATTTTCTTCATTTTCAAGAGATAACCTTCTGATAGTACTTGCTTCCCTAGTTCTTTCTTGTAGCATTGTACGACTTTCACTCAATTCTTCTTCTAATTGTTCAATTTTTTGGCGGGCCTCTTTGGAGTTTATACTTAACTCTTCACATTGTTTTTTTATTGATTCTACTTGATCATTGGATGAAGATTTTGTTTCTTGTAATGTATCATATTTATCTTGTAAAACATCAACTTTATCTGTTAACCCTTTATTCTCTTTAATGGATCCATCGAGTTTATTTTTTAAATCAGTTAATTTCTCATTTAATTTGAGACGTTCTTGATTTAATTTGACTTTTTGTTCGTTCAATTGAACAATCTTGGAACCCAACTCCTTGTTGGCATTCTTGAGTTTGGAAATTTCTTCAGATAGCTGAGTCTTGTTATTATCATACTCTCTAACTTGTTTTTCAAAATAAACAATGGTTTTATCTCTTTGTGTCAATTGAGATTGAGAATTCTCTAATTCTTTCTTGTAAGAAGCCTCTGATTTTTTAACCTTTGCTAGTTCTTTCAATTCATCTTGTAATTTAGAAATTTTAATTGTAAGATCAGTTTTCTCTGTACGGAACGCTTTTTGTTTCAGCTCCAAATCATCTTTAATTGCCTTTACTGAAACAAGTTCCTCAGATAGTGATTTAAATCTTGTGTCATGGTCACTTTCTGACTTTTTGATTTTTGATGTTAAGTCTTCAATTTTCTTTTCGAGATCTTTAACTTTCTCTTCAAGTTTTACTTTCTCTGACTCTTTAGATTCAGTTTGATTTCTATTTTCAGCCTTTTCTTTTTCATAATCTGTTATTATCTGGGCATGTTGTTTCCTTAAAACTTCAAGTTCCACTTTTTGTGATTCGATCATTTTTAGATATCCATCTATTTTGGCTCTTTCTTCTTCAGAAGGTTGTTCATTTTCATTTAAGGATTTTTCTAAATCATCACATTTCTTTCTTAAATCTTTCAGTTCATCTCTTGATGTTACCAAATCATCACCAACCTCTCTTAACATATCTTTGGTGTCTTCGATCTCATCATTTTTATTCTTCAATTGTGATTTCATATTTGAATTTTCCTTTTTGGATTCTTCTAACTCTTGTTTTAACTCTTCGACTTTCTTTTTAAATAAATCCAGTTCTTCGGAGTTATCTCTCGTAGAGGTAGTATTTGTTTTATAAGTTTCAAACTCTTCAACAAGGGTGTTGTACTTGCTTTGTAAAATAGAGATCTCGTCAACACTTCCAATATCATTTGATGGTAGCTGTTCAGTCTCTTTCACTGTTTCATCATGAGCAGGTGACTCAACTTGTTTGCCGTTTTTCTTCTTCTTCTTTTTATTCTTTTTGTTATTGGAAGTGGTGGAGTTTGAAGTTTCTGTTTCTTTTTCTGGTGTTGGAGAAACGACTGGCCCAGTTTGAAGATCAGATTTCTGAGCTTCATCTTTAAGCTGTTTGATTTCACCATCTTTTTTACTTAAATTTGTCTCTAATTGTTGAGTTTTACCTTCTAAATCTTTGATGAGCTCAATATTTTTGGAGTTCATATCCTCAGCCCTTTTGAATTTACTTTCTAAGTCAGAGTTACTAGTCTTCATAGATGTACCTTCTTCCTTCAAACCATCTAGTTCACTCTTCAATGTTTTAATCTCTGTGGATAGTTCACCATTTAGTTTCTCGACAGTTTCAACCTTATCATTCTTTTCTTTGACAACACCTTCTAATGTTTCAACTTTTCCCTTGATCTCATTCAATGACTTGAAATATTCATCTTTTTCCTTTGTTATTGAAGAAATATCGTCTTCATATTTAGATTTCAAAGTCTCTTTTTCATTCTCCAAGCTCTTTAAACTATCTTTTGATTTTTCGAAATCAGCCTTCAAATTCTCTAATTCCTTATTGGACTCTATTAGTTGCGTTTGAGCAGCTTCTAACTCTGATTTTAACTTGATAACAGATTCATCATTTGCCTGTTTTGGTGTGGTTTTAGAATTATCATCCTTGATAGTTTCAGATTTGTTTTCTTTTGTGGTGTTTTTAGCTTCTAAAGATGTTTCTAATTCAGATATTTTTGTCTCTAAGTCTTTAATTTTGGTATCTTTAGCTGCCTCTCCAGATGATTTTGAAATCCTCCGTAGCTCCTCATTCAACATTGTATTTTTCAATGTCAAGCTATTTAAATATTCACTTAATTCCTGACCTTCATTTATACTGGAGCATGGTGTATTTTCTTGTAATATTTTTTCAAAAGAAGCAATTTGTTCACCTTTGGCTTTTTCAGTTCTATATGCTTCCAGCAATTGTGGATATTTGGCTTCGTATTTAGCAAATTTTTTCAATTTGGCTCTGATCTCTGGAGTTGTTGAAACAGATTGACCGTCAGACTTCCCCGTAGATTCTTCATCATTTTCAGGTGTACTGTTAATCTCATCGCCATCATCAATGTTTAGTTTTTTCTCGTTATTTTCTGAACCATTGCCAAAGCTTCGACGTGGGGAACCATTTGAATCATTATTCTTCAACTCTTCTGTGAAGTTTTTGCCGAACTGTGATATTCTATTAAGCATAATGGATGCAAACTGGTGTTTTGATCCGATAAGAGGTCCTCTTCACCTAAGTATAACAACACCAACTTTTCCAATGATTCTGCTAAATTGATAAGAATTTCTCAGCAAGCAAAGTGGTAAATAATTCCACTCGTGATTAACTGCGAAAGTAGAGTTGTGGGTGGTTAAACTTTGAGTTGTTGTTGTTGATGTGTCTCTGGAAAGCACTAAAACTATACAAACGGATGATTTCGGATCGTCAAAAATTGATGGTGGATTATGTCAGCACATACAAAAGTGCATGTATAACGTCTATATTATAGAATATGATTAAACTCTACTACAGGAATCATTAGTTCGGTTAAAAATTATAGCATATATTAATTGAACATCATCTGAATGTCTTTTGAAAAAAAATTAAATGCTGTCAGCTCAACTGATCGCAGCAGAATGGTTCACAAAGTGTTGAAATACTCTTACAGATCTAGAGCCAGGTTTAGTTCCATTACTTGTTCCTGAACTATTACCACCAGACCCACCTCTGTTGTTATTAAGAGCTTGTGATACTCTAACTCTAGGCTCAATGATCAATGATCTATTGTATTGTTCATCAATAGTCATTAGATCTGATAAATGGTAATAGATGAAATCTTGATATTCATCATTTTTTCTCAAATTATATGGTATAGATTGATATCTTGAAATTTCTCTTAAAATTTCAACTGTTTTGGTTCTTTTAGCAAAATTAACCAATTTATTATCACCATGTAAATGATCCGGATTACCATTTGTTGTAAATGTTAAATCAGAAAGATAAACACCCAAAAATGGAACACATGGTTTATCAATAATGAATCTCAAATGTTCCCTATATTCACTGAAGTTTCTTGTTGAATTCATTAAATCATTCATTTTGTTCATTAATGTCATGGTCTTTTCTGGTACAGATTTCCATGTTTTTTTCAATCTATGAATTGGTGAAGAATATAAAGCTGAAATAATAGCAGTCATTGATGAAAAATTATTTAAACTTCTGCATTTTTCTGCAACATTAACAAAATATTTAATCACTGTAACTCTTTTTTTAACATCATTATGACTAACAATTTCAGTGGAAACAAAATTTGTTAAATCATTTGAATTTGCAATGAATTTTTGAATATGAGGAAATCCACCAAAAGAACCATATTTTTTATTCCAAGTTTTATCAAGACATTCTGTTTGTGTAATTTTGGAATATAATTCAAACTCTTTCACAGTTAGCTGTCTAGCAAATTCGTCATAATTCAAATCAGTTAATCTCTGGCGTTTTGTCTTAACGTTGAACTCTGTTGGGATTTGTGATGTTGATTCCGGTTCTGGCTTTGGTGCATAATTAACAATCTTATTGTTAATTTCATTAAATAATTGATCGCTACTTGGGAATTTTAGCTCAATTAAACCTTTAACAAATGGGACCCAAACATTAGCAAGTTGAGGTTCAATATAACATGGAATCCAATATTTTTGTAACAGTGTCTTCATAATATTAACAACTCTTAACTTAATAGGTTGTGATTTTTTTTCAACCCAGTCGGTATATTCTTCATAGGCTAAATTCTCTGGAGGTTGAATATTAAATCTTTTAATCAATTGTTTAATCAGATCAGTTGTTTTGAACATACTTCTAAACGTTATCAAAAAAGTCATGTTGAACGATGCATCTAATGAATCGTGATGTGTTAACCTTTGAATTAAAGCTTCTCTTGTACCACCTTTAACTGTATCATTATTAGTGAAGATTAGATTAAATTCTTCAGATTCTAAATACCAGGGTACATCTTTTGTTTGATGTCTATTGGTGTTACTAGCAGGTAAAGCATATTCATCAGTTGCAAATGTACTATCTTCTCTTTCGGAAATTAATATTTCATAATTAAAATCTTCATTCATAACTCTTGTAGCATAACTTAAAACGGCTTCTCTCTCTGTAGTTAATTGTTGAACTAAAACTAAAGAAATTTCCAATAGTCTAAATGATTTGATAATAGATTCTGCTAAATTTTTATCTGGATTAATTGAAATATCTTCATCACCTTCAACATCAATTTTTTGTAACTCAGTTTCTAATTGTTTGGCAGTCTTTTCTGGTTCAACGTTTGCAAACTTATTAGTACTATCTAATGAATCTTCTTTAATTGAGCGGAAAACAGTTGGATCATCTAAAGTTAAGTTTTGAGATTCCATTATAATAGATACAAAAATATCACGTAAATCTTGTTTTGATTCAAAAAATTCAGTTAAAATTGGATAAATTATATTTGATGGATCAAAATCACCATTTGGTGCTGAATTTCTTCTTGAATTTAAAAAAACAGAAAAATCTAAACCTTCAATAATATCAATATATTTTGATGAAACTCCTAATGTTTTATAAACTTTTGATAAAACTTCAACATTTCTTGCCTGATTATTTGACCTATTTTGAATAATATTTAAAATATCATCCAACATTCCTTGTAATTGATTTTTTTTATCGGTTAAAATATCCAAATTTTCTTTATTTAAAATAGTTTTAGGAACTCTTTTATGATGTAAAGATTTGGCAACTTCTTTACCAGCAAAAGGATCTTTTGGTTCAGGTAAGAAAGGATTTGACCAATTTCCACCTGAGAAAAATCCAGTTAAAAATCTTGGATAAACTTGTGGTAAATAATGTTGTTCATTAAATTGATTAGAAGAAATTTGCATGAAGACTTTGACAACAGAGATTGCATTTTTTTTCAATGAATCAACTTCCATTTCAACATGATTTAAATAAGTTCCAACGTTTACAGTAGTTTCATTTGAAGTATCACTATCAGCTATTGAGATTGGTTTTGATTCTAATTTGATTGTATCTTGAGTACTTGTACTAAAATTTCTTTCTGAAACAGTCTTATTTGATGAATCTGATCCATCAGCTTGAGAAACTGTTAAATATAAATTACCATTAATACCAATTTGAGCGATTGATGATGACATTTTTTTCAATCTTCTTTTAACTCTATTATGATAACCAGATTTTTGTAAATCATGTTGAGCTAATCTTGAAGCTAAATTAATCAACACTTCTAATCTTGAAGCAATATTGAAATAAGTATAGAATAAAACACCAACTTTTTTCTGTAGTGCGTCAATTGTTAATTGTAAAAAATATATGAAAGCATCTCTTAATCCAGACCAAGTCTTGATATCAGTTGGATCATAATAAAATAAATCGGGTGTTGAATATAATGAAGAGTTCCATGGATGAACAGTTGTTGATGATGGTAATGAAGATTTTGATCTTGAACTTTCTCTTGCACTACTTTTTCTTTCATAACTTAATGCAGAAGGTCTACTTTTAATATTTGTTCTTTCTTTACCAATTTCTTTTAAATTAACAATTGATAATAATGATTCATCTTCTTCTTTAGTTGGAATATTGAATTTTGTATTTTCATCAATTTCTGGTGTTTCAATATAAGGTAATTCTTTACAATATATGTTTAATTCAGAATTATAATAAATGATTTGATCATCAGTTGTAGCTTGTGGGACCCATATTGGAACATTTGAACTTCCTGTACTATTGAAAATGGACTCTGCTTCTTGTGCACTAACAATATTGATGTTACCTGTACTTGAAAGTCTACTTGGTGGATCATTAATAGTGGAAAATGATTGTTTTGTGGATTGACGTGTATCAGAATGATTACTTTGTTCTGAGCTAGCAAAACTCACACTACTATTTTTTCTTGGTTTATCATCATTTAAGTTTGATTTCAATACTGATAACAATGTTGATTGTTGTTGTTCTTGTTGTTCTTGTTGTTGTTCAAAACTTGATATCCAACTTTTAGTGTATGAACTAGGGAACCAGCCCCTGATAGTACCATTATTTGTAAAAATCACACCATCCCACCAACCAGTTTCTGATTTCGCAATCACATAAACAGTATCTCCTGGCAATAGATTCAGCATGTTAGCCTTATTAGTTCTATACTCTTGAATCACAGATACTGTATCAATAGGTTTGACTTCATCAGACTTGTCATTGTTTCTAACTGGAGACAACGATTGTCCTGGATTCTTCTCTTCAGCACTCGACATCTTTCTTCACTGATTGAATCTCAAGGCAAATCACTCTTCTTGTGATACAATTGGATCTGTAGTTTATTATATATCTTTTATACGGTTGAAATTATGAATGTTTAGATTAAATTCCTTCAAAATTCTCGCCTCGTACAATAGCCAATGAACACAACCTGTGGGTATAATTGAAAAATGAAAATGAACGAAATAATATTGCACACCAATCACAAGTATTGGCCTCTTCAAAGTCTCACAATATCAACAAACAAAACAATTGTCCAATGTCCACTAACTGTGTTTACTTTGTCAATCGTGTTCAACAATTCACTTACAATGAAAATTAAAATCCCACTAAAACAAAGAACCAAAAACTCCCAAAATTCCCATCTAAAATCAAAAAAAAAAAAATCTTGATGTATCCAATTCCGACCACCGCCTTAATATCTTAACTATGGGGTGATCACCTGACTTTGACCTCGGAAGTATAATCAAGCACTACAAATTGCAATATTTATGAAGATATATTAAAATAATCAAATATTTATAAAAGATCTATATATATATATAACTCATGGACGTAATCTCTTTGGATCACGAGGGAATAATGAGGCACGACGGATGTTTTTCAAGTCCAAATAGAACATAACAACACGTTCTAAACCAATACCACCACCAGCATGAGGAGGACAACCATAAGTAAATGCATCAACATAATCTTTTAAACCATCAGATTTTGGATCAACACCATGAGCTTCCATTCTTTTAGCTAAGAATTCTGGATCATGGATACGTTGAGCACCTGATAAGATTTCTTCACCTCTCATGAAGAAATCATAAGAATTTGAATATCTTGGATCTTCAGCATCTGGCATAGTATAAAATGGTCTAATAGCTAATGGGAATTTATCTAAAATATAGAAATCAGTATCATATTCTTCACGAACTAATTTACCTAATAATTTTTCATCTTCAGTACTTAAATCTTCAAAATCATCAATATCAGTTCTACCACCTTTAGTACGTAATAATTCAATACCTTCTTTAAAATGTAAACGAACCATTTTACCATCTTTTGGTAATTTAAATTCTTCAACTGGATATTGTTTTCTAACTAAGGCAATTTCTTTAGAATATCTATTTTGTAATTCACCAAAAATGAAAACAAATAAATCTGATAATAAATCTAAAACTTCATGATAATGTTCTTCAAATGATAATTCTAAATCTAAACCAACAAATTCAGTCATATGACGATGAGTATTTGAATTTTCAGCTCTGAAAACTGGAGCAACTTCATAAACTCTTTCAAAATCAGATGCAATTAATTGTTGTTTATATAATTGAGGTGATTGAGCTAAATAAGCTTTATTTTTAAAATAAGTAACTTCAAAAACATTTGAACCACCTTCTGAAGCTGCACCTAATAATTTTGGTGTATGAATTTCAGTAAATTTTTTATTTTCTAAAAATTCTCTAAATAATGAAGTAACACCAGCTTGAATTTTGAAAATAGCTTGATTAGTTGCAGTTCTTAAATCAATAACTCTTGATTCTAATCTAGTATCTAAATTAACAACTGGTAATCCAGCAGCTTCAGCTTGTTCTTCGGATCTTTGAGCATCTTCAATTAAAATTGGTAATTGTTGTGGAGTTTCAACAATTGTAAAGATTTTATTAACTTGAATTTCAACATCTTGAACTGAAGTTGATTTAATTAATTCATCAACTTTTCTAACAGTACCATGAACTAAAACAATTGATTCTTGATTAATTGAACCAGCCCATTTAACCATTTGTTTAGAAATTGATTCACCATTAACTTTAACTAAAGCTTGAATTGATTCAGCTTGTTGTCTTAAAGTTAAGAAAGCTAAAGTAGCACCTTGTTGACGAGTGTTATGAACTCTAGCTCTAAAAACAACTTCTTCACCATCATTAGAAGCAGATAAATCTTGGAATTTAACTCTTTGAACACCAGATCTTGAAGTTGATTGAATTAATGGTAATTTACCATAATTTTCTTTAGCTGGATCATTAGCAGCTTGAGCTTCTTTTTCAGCTTTTTCTTTAGCTAATTGAGCAGCTCTTTCTTGCTTTTTACGTTCTTTTTCTTTTTCTTTTTCTAATTTCTTTAAAGCTTTTTTAGATAAAGGTTGACCATCTTCACTATTGATACAAATGTTAGTTTGATTATTAGTCATTATGATTCATATATAATAACATACCCTAAGATGACTGGTTCAGTTGAAGCAGCAGCTGGAGCTGGAGCTTCACCTTCTGGTTTTTGCTCGTTAATTGACAAGTTCTTCAAGTTTTCAGTGTTTTCAGACATGATTGAATACTTTGGAATTTCCAAACCTTTCCAACTTTATGACACTTTTAAAGTTTCTTTGATATCTTTCGATAATTTTATTTCAACTTTTTTTTTAAACGTAATACAAAATGATTATATAAGTATTATGTAATCAGTATAGCTGATGTCGGGTTATTTACCCTGTCTTGAATTTTTCAATTATACACATTAAATTATATATAACAACTATTCAGTGGTTTTTTGTTCTGTTGCTTCTATTTGTTCTATTTGTGCTTGTTTCTGCTGCTGTTTTGCTAGACCTTCTTTTCTCTTTCTTTCCCTTCTTTGTTCCTTGGTCTCTTGTTGTTCCGAATCCTTTGGAGCTTGGACTTGCATCTTTGAGATGGCTTCATAAAGCATATTTAATCTTCTTTCATTCTCTTCAAAACGATCCAATGACAATTGTGTAATCATTTGCAAATATTCCTCAGTGACAAAAGCTATTGGAGTGTCATTTTCTTGATTGTAATAACCAATGGGTATATCCAACTTGATGGAAATTCTAATTGCAACAATGTTATTAATACCAATACCACTTTCTCTAAATCCACATCCCATAGCAGTGGTATATAAGGCAGATGCTGTTTCATAGTTTCGACACTTGACATGTAAGATCAATGGTTCGAATTTGAAAAGAATATATCTTGTACTCAAATCACTGGTAGTTGGAACTTGACCATATTGAAATTTATCTTTATGCCAATCTTGAATCTTTGTTTTATCATGTTCCACAAATAACCAATGACCACCATCACCTTTCCCACCAATTTTACTACTAGAACCTTCATCTTTCACTTTCACACCTTCTAAAAACACACTGACTCTCCCAGAACAAGATGAAGTAGTAACCATATCGTTATGACTATTGATCAAGTTCATTATCGGGACACATAGCTCATCGATTGAACCTTTCGGAGAGATATCTGGTACGTTCCCCAAAGTTGTTTCGATCTGACTCAGTATTTGGTTCTTCTTCTGTAAAAATGAATCCTGTGACATTTTCCAAAGTTGTTTTCTTCTTTCTTCTTCTCTTATTACTTCTGATTTCTTTAAAATAAAATTATCGTGTAAATTAAATTTTTTTATTCGGTATACTTCTGGTACTGGCACGCGCGCTGGCTCTCGAAAGCTTTCAAAATGTATTTGTTATCACAAAGATATACTAATCTTTTGAAATGATATATAGGTTATCCACCCAAATAAACTTGTTCTTTCAAGAAGATTAATATCAAATGGACCAACCGCAGATAATAAGTGAGCCTTCAAACGATCCAGAACGTGCCACCATCTTATTGATGGGGCTAAGAAGGTAAGTATTGTACATGGTTTATCACTAGATATGGAGAAATAAATTCAATACTAATGATTAAATTAGAGGTGGGAAATCATCAATATGTAAAGTTGTTTTCCATAATATGCAACCATTAGACACATTATACTTAGAATCAACTTCAAAACCAACTACAGAGAATTATTCATCTTTAATTGATTTAGCTGTTATGGAATTACCAGGTCAACTGAATTATTTTGAACCTTCATATGATTCTGAAAAATTATTTCAAAGTGTTGGTGCTTTAGTCTATGTTATTGATAGTCAAGATGAATATTTAAATGCTTTAACAAACTTAGCAATGATTATTGAATATGCTTATAAAGTAAATCCAGAAATACATATAGAAGTTCTTATACATAAAGTTGATGGATTAAGTGAAGATTTTAGATTAGATACTCAAAGAGATATAATGCAAAGAATTGGTGATGAATTATTAGATTTAGGTATTGAAGGTGTACAAGTTTCATTTCATTTAACTTCAATTTTTGATCATTCTATATATGAAGCTTTTTCAAGAATTGTACAAAAATTAATATTTGAATTGCCATCATTAGAAAATTTATTAGATAATTTAGTTCAACATTCTAAAATTGAAAAATCATTTTTATTTGATATAAATAGTAAAATTTATGTTGCAACAGATTCTTCCCCTGTGGATTTACAAACTTATGAAGTTTGTGCTGAATTTATTGATGTTACTGTGGATTTAAATGATTTATATGAAAATAAATTATCTAATCAGCCATTGAAATGTTCTTCTGTTTTACAAAATGGTTATATATTAACATTCCATACAATGATTAGAGGTTTGGCTTTAGTTGCTTTGATTAAGGATACAGATGTTGATGTTACAATGGCTGTTGTTGATTGTAATATTGATATTTTCAATAAGGCATTAAAAGACATTTGGAAAAGATCTATCTTGGGTTAAAGAGTTTTTTTTGCAATCGTGAAATATAGATTGGTTTGATTTATCAATTGGTTTGTTAATAAACTTTAATAATTATGTATTCTCAATTCACAAGACTTTTATCGTATTGACCGTTAATCCTGAAGTATTTTATAAGTGTTCGAGACTCTCCATCTTTCAGTTCAAAGGAGAAAGCCTTAATTGGAGTTTTTGCATAAGTTTCTAGTATTTATGGTTATAACTAGCTTTTTACCTATAGGTTCTGTAATATTATATAATGTTATATTATATTTGAATCATATCGGCTTCACTCACATGACTAATTTTAAAGATGAATTATATCGGCTTCACCAATATATCTCACTAATTTTCAAGGTTAAATTAGACACAGTCTAAATCAGCTATGCTGTCACGTATTTCATATGAAAAAAAAGAGACTAAACTTATAGGCGCTCTATTGACTTTTATTAATAAATATAATGTCCGAACCTTGTAATTTTTATTAGCTGACACTCTCGGCCGAAACAGCACAGTACAAACAAAAATTGATAACTACTCAACTAATACTGGGTAAAATTATTAATGAAATAGTTTTATTTGATAGAAGAATTTCATTAGTTGTATGTATGTACCCTTTAAATGGCTAAATTTTAGGTTTGAAATTTTGAAGATTTTGTAAATTTTTAATTTTAAAGCTGAATTGAAATTTACTACATGGCCATATTAAAAATTATAAAATTTTTCAAGAAAAATATATTAATTATTTTTAATTCATTATAATATTTGAAATAAAATAAATAAAATGCACTCAAAATCAGCTCGATAAATTCAATTTTAAGTGATTTATGACATTTTAATGCATTAAAGTCCATTTTGAACTGTTAGGGGACACATAATAGTTACTCTTTATGTCAAAAATCAGAAATCAAAAGCCGATGAAGTATAAGTAATTAGTGATTTAATATAGCAGCATAAAGTTAAACTAGCTTTAGCTATTGAGTGTCTACAATGGATTATGGATACAATTTATTAATACCTTTCAGCTAGTTTATATCTCAACTACAAATTAACAAATTTTAAAATTAAAACTCCATTGTATTTGATATATTGCAACTGAATATGAATGTGCAAAAATTGGATAAGAAGAACTAATTAAAGGGTATATCTAATGGAATAACCCAGGATCCTATATATTCATTCATTAAAGGTATTGAAAAAGCAAAGAAAAAAAAAAAGCACTATTGTTTACTACCAGAGTATGTGATTTTTTAAGCTTGAGTTGAACTAGCTGATGAAGATTGAGCAGAATCAGTTGGTTTTTCACCAGCAATGAATTTTGATCTTAAAGCTGCTTCAGCTGATTGGAAATTGAATTTAATATTTGCATCTCTTTTTTGATTTGGATTTGGTGCACCATATGGACCTGCTGGTGCTTGACTTGGTTGAACTGGTGTATCTGGTGTACTTGGAGTAGCAGCAACACTTGGAGTAGCAGCGACACTTGGAATAGCAGCTGAACTTGGAATAGCAGCTTGAGCTGGAGAGCTTGGAATACTTGGTTGTGCTGATTGTGGAGCTGATGAAGCAGCAGCAACAGAACTTGGTGAACTGCTTTGAGCTGCTTGACTATTATTTGAATCTGATGTTAAAGTTGTTGTATCTTTTGAACTTTCAGATAAAACTGAAGCACTTGAGATTGAAGCAGCAGCAGATGATTGTAAAAGTGTGATTTCTGAATTGATTGTGGAACCTTTAGCATGAGCTGATGATAATGATAAATCTCTATTAACTGCAACTGACTCTTGAGCAGAAACTGATGCTAAACAGATTGCAAGTGTGGTTAAGATATTTGTTGGCAACATTTTTGTAAAGTATAATATATGGTATATGGGTATCTAAGGTTATGAACTTTTATGATTGAAATAAGTTTCTAATTTTCAATAAAGTTTTTACAAATTTGGAGGATAAAGCTAACTATTTATACATGGAAAATTCAATAAAGAATTTTGCCTTCGGTGTATATATATATCTCTTGGGTTACAATACACTTTCAATTATGTGTGTGTGTGTACTAACATACTCGATTTTCCTACGTTCCAGACAGCGTAAATAGAATCACCAAATTTTTTTTTTGAGAATGCTCAAAGGGTAGTATTTGTTTAGATTTACGATATGTGCACCTACTCAATTGAGATCTGATCAATTTGAAATCACTGATCTCATAAATACTAAAGGGAATTTGTAAACATAAAGATTGGACCCCTAGAGCTCTAGCCTTTTGCAAAACCGAAAGCTCGCAGGTATGTCTACACTCTACACTCCCATATAGTGATCTTTAAGGTTTAACTGAAACAGTTTCCTAATTATAGTAATCAACTCAGAATCCAGATACAAAATAGGGTCCAGATTTGAGTTTTGAAACTCCATATTTAATATGCAGTCGTAATCATTGAACATGCAATAAGCAAGTAATTAAAAAGTTTGACATAGGCTATGAATTTGTGTACTTGGCTCAATTATTCGCAAACTTCAATATTTTACTTAGACTTTGTGTAGTGTATAACCATTCATAAGGTTTTGCTGTTTTGCTTTATAGACAGTTGTAGTGTTCATTCCATGGTACTCAACACTCATGAGATCCAGATCTGTGAATTTGAACCAATTTGACAAAATAATGAAAGGTACGGTGCTTTAACTCAGCTTCGTATGCCTATACAGTACTGTTGTTGCATAGAGGTATGTGTTGTATGTGTTCATCGTTCTTCAAAAGGTTACACGCTGTATCCTTTTCGAGAATGTGTCAACAATGTAATTGTTAAAATTTTGTAATCATGTAGTTTGGTTGTAGATCATTCAGGTACACAACTTTTTTTTTTGTATAGCCTTGAAAAGTTCGTCAGTGCAAAAAAAATTGAATGATGATTTACATCAACTGACGAATAAGTTTGAATGTTTCAACGGATTAGGATTTAAATGACTCGATTAGTGAAGTGATTAGGGAAAGATGGGTACATTGGGAATTGACTTTATTCACTTATATGCAAAGAATACCATTCTTGAATCTCGATTTATTGGAAATCAGGTACCATATACCCTATATCCTATAAGATCTCGAAGAACCCTGGTTCATTTGAATTATTGAGTACTAGAAAACCAGTCAATCAATTGAAGAGTGTAACTTTTTTGAATTAAGGTATGTGAAATACAGTTTATGTAAAGTCTTTAAAGTTCATGAAGTACTGTTAGTTGCCTTAGTGATTATAATTTATAAATTTAAGGTTTTTTAAGGACCAGGAAGTTGGAAGTAATTGGAACTGGAAGTCAATATAGGCTATTATCAATTAGAGTTTCCCGGTTAAAAATAGACGTGATACTAAAATAGAGTTACTAAAGAGACTACATCAAAATCAAGAATTATCATATCAAATGATTTTATTCATAATGGAAAACATATAAACCCAATTAAAAAGCAAAAATCAACATCTAAACAATATTATCATCTTTTTTATAACCATGTTCTCTATGATGAGTAATTGGTTTATCTTGATCAATTTCTAAAAATTCAGAACTAACATATTGATCAGAATTACTTTCTTGTTCATTATTAAAAGTATCTGATTGATTTTTCAATTCATCATTACCTTCAATAATAACAACATCTTTATCATTTTCAGCACCAGCAGATAAATCTCTATGGAAATATTCAGGACCAACAATAACACAAATTAATAAAAAGATGAAAACACCAGTCATAAATAAAGCCATAACTTTACCATAATCATGAACATCTGGACCTTTTTCAGGTAATGGGAATTGTTCAGTTGCATCAGCTTCAATTGTTGAAGAAGCAGAAGATACTAAATTACCCAATTGATAAGCTAACCCACTAAATAAAGATCTAAATTCAGGTGGAGATAATTCAATTAAATGAATTGGTAATATACCCCAAGCACCCATAACTGCAGCTTGCATGAAAAACCCAGCACCCATAATTTGAGCTTGAGAATCTGAAAAAAAAGTTGGATAAATTAAAACAGAACCAATAACACAACATATAACTAAAGCTAATCTTCTACCAGTTATTTCAGAAACTTGACCCATAATTAAACCACCACACATTGCACCAAGATTAACAACAACCATTGTTACAGTTCTTTGATCAGGATTTAATTTAATTTGTTTTTGTAACATTGTTGGGAATAAATCTTGAGAACCATGAGAACTAAAATTCATACCACTCATTAAAAAAATTAAATAAACAAATAATAACCAATGTTTTTTGACACCATTTTTCAAATTACCAAAAAATTGTTTAACAGGAGAATTTGCTTTTGCAGAATCACCTTGATTTAATAATTTTTCCTTTTCTAATCTTCTATGTTCAATGAAAAATGGAGATTCAGGGAAGAATAATCTCCAAACAAATAACATTGCAGGTGGAGCAGCACTAAACCAAAAGAGAGCTCTCCAACCATGAGTTGTAAATTCAAAAGCTCTAAAGAAAATAATTGCAAATATATAACCTAAATTATAACCTGGTAAAAAAATCCCACTTAATACAGATCTTGATTGAACAGGAGCATTTTCCAAGGAAGTTGCAGCAGCAGCAGCATACATACCACCCATACTCATACCGAAAAGACCACGTAAAACTAAGAATTGAGCATAAGTTTGAATAAATCCAGTACCAATTTCAAAAACACAAAATAAGAAACAACAAATTAAATAAGCAGGTTTTCTACCATAAGTATCAGAAATAAACCCGAAGATAACAGCACCTAAAGATCTAAACATTAAAACCAAAGTTATACCCCAAGTTATATCAGTAACAGATCTATTTAAAGTTTTAGCAACAGCAGTTGCAGTAACACTTGTACAAAAAAAATCAAAAGCATCAACAGTCCAAGCCATATAACCCATCATGAAAAAATTCCAATCTGATCTTGACATTGCTCTAAAAGCAGGAATTGGATTTAAAGGTTTTAAAGATTTTGATTGAAGTTTAAAAAGAGTTGGAATTCTTGATCTAACATATTGTCCTATTGATTGAGTCATGATGTGGTAACAACCTATTGATTGATTGATATCTATTTCTTGTAAATGATTATAATGAGGATCATTATAATTTATATACAATTAAAATTTACCCCAGATTAATCTATTCAATCATGCATGGTTTATTAATGTACAAGAAATATTATATAATGATAGTCATGGAACCCTTGCAGTATCCCAATAGACTAGACTTTTGATTTATTATTCAACAAATTGTTATTACTATTGCGCTAATGATGATGAATTGATTGTTAATGTACGGCTATAACAGGAGATTTGAGCCTATTCAATTATTAAAACGTAGATACACTGGGAACCAAAATGGAAAGAATTAGCTAAGAACTAGGAACTTAAGGACTAGCGGCATTTTCCCAAGTCATTTAAAACAATTAATATGGTGGTGAAGATGTGAAGTTTGTATGTGTTTTGCGGGGAATCGGGGGAATCAAGACTATTTAAATATTAATTGAGTTTAACTTTAATCAAGACATCATTAAGACCCCCACGAGTCCAATTTATAATCATATGAGGTCCATTAGTCTTCAAATAGCGCTAAGAATTAAACGACGGTTTTATGATTGTATTAGTCCTTTGATTAATAATTCTATCGTAAATTCATCAATCATTGTCCCGGGAAATAAAATAACTTGGACTTGTGTTCTTGGTTCTTGGTAGAAGGTACGCTTGGAAGTCATTTAGTTGATAATTTTATTATTAATTAGTGGTGTAATTGTAAATAGGATGAAGGGATACGTGGGAGTACTACATCATCAAGTACGTGGGAACTTGGAAGTATATTATATCTAATCTATATGGTTGATTATGTCAAGTACCAATCTAAATCAATGATTTGTTTAATTTACCTCAAGAAAGTGTTGGATTTGATTAATATTGGAGATTAGAAAGCTCAACAAAGCAAGAAAGGATCAATAGTTCTTTGCTTTTAATTGAAGACGTTCAATGATTGAAAGTAGTCCGAATTTTGTGTCAAATATCCTCACTATTTGTTGATCATTTGATTCGGATACTATCATATCAAACGTTTAATTATGGTACCAAACACTTAGATTTAGAACTGTTTAGATCATCAATAAATTTAATAGTTAGATATTTATTGAACTAATAATTAACGTAGTCATGATCTAAGATTTTCATGCTGATTAACTTGAATAATTTTGATTAACATATACTTAAGCACGTCAACTGTGACTTTAATCAAGTAATTGAATTATAATCCTTGAACAAGGAGTAAATTTGAATATATATATATATATAAATCATATGAACTTATCTTTACTTTACTTGTAATTAGTACAATAAATCATACTGTAATCATGTCAAACATCAGATTAGAATATGAAGCAAACAATATAAAATTTCAATCAAATTTCACACAGGAACAAAGTGAATTATCATTACCACCAAGTAAAAAAATTGCCATTATATGGATGCTAGATTACATCCAACCAGTGTATTAGGTATAAATTTAGGTGAAGCTCATATTATAAGAAATGCAGGTGGTCGTGCCCAAGATGCCCTTAGATCAATTATTATAAGTCAAAGATTATTAGGTACAAGAGAAATTTTAATAATTCATCATACAGATTGTGGAATGTTAACATTTAATGATTTTGAATTAAGATTAAAATTAAATAAAGAAACTAATGAAATTGTCGATCATTTAAGTTTTTTACCTTTTGATGACTTAAGACAAAGTATTATTGATGATATTAAAATTTTACAATCAAATCCATTAATTTTAGATGTTCCAATAACTGGTTATATTTATAATGTTAAAAATGGTTCAATTGAAAAAGTTGAATAGTTTATTCCTTTTGTATATTTGAATTTAATAAATTTAATAATTTTGTTTCAGTAATTGATAATTTTGTTTCTAAAGTTGATACTCTTGATTCTAATAATTTTATATAAGGTAATAAATCAAAATTATTATAATTTAATTGATTATCAAATGAATTTTGATTTAATGAATTATTTTGATTTAATGAATTTGAATTTAATTTTTCAATAATTGGAGTTAATTTATTTATTGAAGGTAATGGATGTAATGAATGTAACGATTTTTCAATAGTATTTGGGGTATTATTTGTGGTATTAGTTGTACTATTATTAGTAGTACTAGTATTGATTATACTATTGTTTGTACTATTATTTGTACTATTTGATTGTAAAGGTAAAGATATTGATTGATTTTGATTTTGAGATTGATTTTGAGTTGTGTTTTGAATTTGTAATTGATTTTGTGATTGAGATTCAACCTGATTCTCAGATTGAACCTCAGACTGTTGTTTCAATTTCCAAGTTGATTCATATTGATTTTTTTTCAATATATGATCATTATCATTTTGATCTAAATCATCATATTTTCTTTTTACAATAAAATCATCAACTAATAAAGTACAACCACTTTGACTATTATTATGACGAATTAAAGCATCATATCGAGCAAATTTTCTACCACATTTTAAACATTTAAATGGTTTTTCACCAGTATGTAATTTTTCATGTCTTTTTAAATCATGTAATCTTCTAAATTTATTTGAACATATAGAACAATTAAATGGTTTTAAATTTGAATGAATTAATAAATGGGATTTTAAATTATGTTTTCTTGTAAATGTATGATCACAATGAGGACAATTAAATTTTTTCTCAAGTGGTTCGTTATTCTGTGTTTGATCTAATAGATTAGATATTGAATTTTTAGAAGGATTATTAATTGTATCATTGATTGTATCATTATTTATATTATTTGTGTTTATATTTGTATTTGTATTATCATTTGAATCATTTGATTCAAGTATATTTTGATTTAATGAAGACATATTATAACCAAACACCTTATTTCTATACCTTTAATACCCTAGTATAATAACCAATAACCAATAACACCCAAAGTAACACCAAGAACCTAAAACCAAATAAACAATGAAAGAAATAAACAAAACCTTTGAAAACCTTTGAAAACCTTTTTCGTTTCCGTTGTGGCTTGTGTAAATGTTGTTGTTTTGTATGGCTTTAAATTTAAAACAGTGGCTTTGAAAAATAATCAGTTATGTAATCAGTAACTCATCAATTACGTAATCATAATAAAAAAAAATATCAGTTGAACAATAATAAACAAATGAAAAATTAAAACAATAAAAGATTTAAAGATTTATACAGTTGATACTAATTGATATATTCATTCATATTCAATTCAATTGACTCAACAATGAAATCAAGAACATTCATTTCCATCACAATCCCATTCATTGGTTATTATTTCATTAATAAAGAATTATCCAAAAAGTATCCAGATTTCCCTAAAAATCAATTACCAAAAGAATCAAAATTACAAAATTATATTCAAAGATCAAATGATAAATATTTTGCATATACAGATATATTCAAGACACAAGTCCATAGTAATTCAATTGATGAAGTATCCACAAAATTTTTAAATTCACCTGGAATTTCAAATTTAATTGTTGAATCAAATAGTATAAATACAAATGATAATACTATAACTACATCACCTTCTACAATATTAAATTCACAAATTATAAAGACAATCCAATCCAAGAATGCACATTCCACTATAATATCATGGTATTGGAATCCAAATTATTCAATTGTATCATTTTTTGAAAAATTATCATCATATGGATATCCTTGGAGATTAATGAATGGTGGAATTCATGAAATCTTGTTAGTTAAATCAAAAGAACAAGACGGTATAATTGATATTTATTTCTCTACTGCACATCAATATAATGATAAAAGAGATGGTAAATTAATTCCTAATTGGGTTCAATCATTACATAGGAATTATGCTAGAATTATTTTGTATTTAGCGACAAAAGAGTAAATTAAATATAAATTGTTAATAAAAGTTTATACTAGTTGATATCTTGACTTCCCAATGCGGTAATTAATATGTAATTAATTTAAAATTATAAATGTATAAATTATAACCAGGGCAACAATCAAATTCAAAATTTTTACACAGCGCAATTCAGATAACAGCAATTTAATTGAAGCGATAACTCAACAGGTGTATACACAACCATATTTAATATTGGTATCATTGTAATCTACTCATTCAGGAGATTACAATGGTACCAATAACAATATACAAACACCAACTAGTTATAAAGTTATCACCCATTTAATATCACCCACACCTCCACCGATTACATAATTTTAAAAATTTGGGGGGGATTTTGCTCGTGGGCGATAATTTCAAAAGGCAAAAAATTAACAAAATTAACAGAAAACAAAACAGAAAACAGACAAAAAACAAACCATTAAAGTGAAAGTGAAGGTAGAAGTTGTTGATTGATTACTGGTTGTTCAAGTGTTGGTATTGTTCAAGTGCTCGTGCTCTGGTATTCTGGTATTGTTCTGAACTTATCTTTTCAAAGTATCAGCTAATAATGTCGCTAATAGATTCAAGAAAAAGACCAAGATCTTCTTTTAGTGATTGGAATAATTTAATTAAAAAAAAATTTATTAATGAAGATCAGAATAATCAAGATCAAGATTTAAATGATTTAATTGATAAAGATAATTCAAGTATTGTTATATTAGATTCTGATGATGAAAATTATGAATTTAATGATAAATCAAATGAGGGTGATGAAAACAATAACAATAATAATGATGATAATGAATCAATAGTTATATTAAAAGAAGAACAAAATAATTATCAAGATCCAAATTTCCAATCAAACTTCCAATTTGGTGATTTTAATAATTATCAAGGTTTCCAACAAGGTTTCCAATATAATGATATGGCTATTGATGATGATTTAGATTTAAATTCAACAACAAATGAAGATGATGGTCAATTATTAGCAAATTTATTGAAAAATGAAAACCTAAATGGTAATAATGGTAACCATAGTCACCAAGGGTCTTTAAACAATCCTCATGAAGGTATTCAAGTTGGTGTTAAAAAAAGAAGAACAAATTCTTTACCTCAATTACCTTTATCACAAATTTCTTATAGAAGAGTTTCTGAATTAATTAAAATTGGTGAAATTAAACCAAATTTAATCCTTTCAAATAATAATTCTGAAATTTTACCAATTAATATCCCATCTTCTTCAAATACCACAGGCAATTTCTCTTCATCATCATCATCAAATTCTTTCCAATCTAATAATAATATCCATTATCAAAGTTCAAATACAACATCTCCATTATCACCAATTTCTAAAAATTCAAAACCAAAAAATATAACTGATAAAGATGGTTATTATATTGTTAAACCTGGTGAATTTTTTGCAAATGGTAGATTTAAAATCTTAAGTTTATTAGGTCAAGGAACTTTTGGTAAAGTTATAAAAGCTATTGATTTCCAAAATAATAATGAAACCGTGGCAATTAAAATCATTAGAGCTATACCAAAATATAGAGAAGCTTCCAAGATTGAATTAAGAATTTTAACAACTTTAAAAAATGCTGACCCGGAAAATTTAAATAATTGTATCCACTTAAGAGAAGTCTTGGATTATGAAAATCATATTTGTATTATAACTGATCTTTTGGATATAAGTCTATTTGAATTTTTAGAACAAAATAAATTTAAACCATTCCCAGGTTCTCAAATTCAAGCTATAGCAAGACAATTAATTAGATCAATTGCATTTTTACATGATTTAAAATTAATTCATACTGATTTAAAACCTGAAAATATTTTGTTAACAAATTCAGATTTTTTAAAATTTAAAAAAAATAAAATTTTGAAAAATCCATTAATTAATGTTATTGATTTTGGTAGTGCAATTTTCAATGATGAATATCATAGTGAATTAGTTTCAACAAGACATTATAGAGCTCCAGAAATTGTTTTAGGAATTGGTTGGTCTTTCCCTTGTGATCTTTGGTCTTTAGGTTGTATCTTGATGGAATTAGTAACTGGTGAAGCTTTATTCAAAACTCATGAAAATTTAGAACATTTAGCTATAATGGAAAAAATTCTTGATGAACGTATACCAAATTCAATTATAAAAAAAATTAAAAATCAAGAAATTTTGAAATATTTCAAGAAAACTAATTATTCAAATCATCAATCTATTTTAAATTATCCAAATCAAGAAACTTTATCAAAATCAATTGATTTTGTTTCAAATTTAAAAAAAATTGATGATTTAATTTGTTCCAAAATAAAATTAAAAATTTCAATAAATTCAAAAGAATCTCTAAAAAAAAATTGGGAAAAAAATCATTCAAAAAATAAATCATTAAATTATGAAACTTTTCAATTTTGGTTTTATTTTATTGATTTAATTAAAAATTTATTAAAATTTGATCCAAATCAAAGAATTAGTGCTATTGAAGCTATGAATCATCCTTGGTGGGATTTTGGTACTATTGATGAAGCAACAAGTTCATTATTATGAATATTTTTTATGACATTTAAACAAACCTTTTTTCATTTCATTTTATGCTATATTTTTTTTTTTCTCTCTTCAATTCATTTCAATTCATTTCAATTCTTTGCTTATTATACCTTTTATACATTTTTTTTCAATTTAAATTTTTCTTTTCTTGTTTTATTTTAGTTGGTTTCTTTTGGTTTTATTAAATTTATTAATATGTTTGATTTTCTTATGATTAAGTATTATTTTTTTTATTAATTATTATTATTGGTTTGGGATTCCTTATTTTTTTTCTATTTTTACTATATCGTGAGTTATAAAGTGGTTGATATATTATTGTTTCTGTTTTTTTTTCCAAACTTCTCTTGATCTTGATTTAATTATAGATCTGGGGAGTCAATCTGTAGCACAGAAAAAGAAAACGTTCCAATTATTCTATAAGTGTTGATATTATAGTCACTTAATAGTACCACATGACATGGCCAGCTATAACACAGCTCATGATTAAGGGTAATATAGTTATTTAGATTTAGATGTTTGTTTCAATTTTATGAAGTTTATGATCGATTAATATTTTTTTTGTATCTACCATTTTCTGAAAAATTCATGTCACCATGGAAATTAAAATTTAGGGCTCTGAAAAATATAAAATTAATACCCATATAAACCATATCAAAATTACACAACAATCAGATCAACAACTTAGAACATGTCTACAGGGAATCCAGGTATGTTTATACAGGATATCTAAAGGTGACTCAAATCACTAACACTCATCTATCAGGTAACGCATTTGGTAACTACTCTCCAAATCCACCAGAACGTGGTTCTTTCCCATTAGATCATGATCATGAATGTTCTTCAATAATGGCTCAATAT
The DNA here is from genome assembly GCF_000313485.1 of Hansenula ciferrii. Classification (NCBI taxonomy): domain Eukaryota; kingdom Fungi; phylum Ascomycota; class Saccharomycetes; order Phaffomycetales; family Wickerhamomycetaceae; genus Hansenula; species Hansenula ciferrii. The sequence goes on along the minus strand of NW_011887487.1, from coordinate 33,703 downwards.
CTTGAATGTTTAAAACTTGTAAAGGGGAATAATGCTCCAAATTGTCGTCTACTTGCAAAAGCTTATTTGGGTTGTCGAATGGATAATGAATTAATGGATAGAGATGAATGGAAAAATCTTGGATTACCAGATGATGAAAAAAAATCACTTCCTGAAATTAAAAAATAATGAAATGGAAAAATTTTAATACTAATAATATTTATTATTTAATGATCTTTAATGTTAATAGCTGCTCTAAAAATTACATGTACATATATATTTGAAATGATATTTTAATCAAATTCTTGTAAATTTACTACAAATAAGTTACTCATAAATCAAGCCAACATAAATTGAGCAAACTTTACCCATAATTTTATACAATAGGGCTTCAAAACAACACACACACACACACACACAGAGCATAATCTTATAAAATATCCTTAAAAAAAAAAGATGTCGACCATAATCAAAATTGATCCAAATTGGTCAACAAACAAAGGGTTCCTTACACCTTTGAATATATCAAATAAAATTGAAAAAAAAGAATTAAGAAAAAAAGAACTGAAACAAAAAATACCTATAAAACCCCAAATATAACCTATAATTGACCTGAAATAAGCACCTAACTTATTTAAAATTATATCATAATCATAATGTTTACCAAAACCACCTAATATATATATCCTAAAAAAAATGTACACGCCACCGATCGATGTAAGTAATCCATAGAACATTAAACTCATCTTTTGAACCATGATAACGGATTCAATGAAGAAGTACTTGATTCTTCAAACAATTGGGAATAATGACTTTTCAGTTTAGAAGCATGATGTTTACTTGCAAAGCTTGCACTTTTGAAATATTTTGATTGTTGAAACTTAGACCAGAATCCAAAGGCTTCACCATGGCTCAGCTTTTCTTCAGCATTTTGTAAATAATAACGAGCATTCTTCCCAGAATTCTTTAAAACAAATCTTAAGTTTTGAAACTTTTCAAAAAATCCATTCTTCAGTTGGTCAGCTGTATTTTTAGATTGACCTAAATTCTTATAATAATTACCTTTCAAAGATTCCCAAAATTTATCTGTTAATGAACTCAATGGGATATTAGAATCTTTTAGAGATGTCTTAACATTCTTCAACAGTTTTTCTCTAGTGTCCTTAGTATTGAAAGGATCAAAGTAACCTAATGAATCAATAGTTTCAAATAATTTTAATGATTTGTCCCATGTTGCTAGAGAAAAATCTTTTGCAGCTTCAAATTTACCTTTATAGTCAGTTGAGGCTATTTCATAAATTGCTCGATGATAAGCTGTTGTAACTTTATCTTCAACATCTAAGAATTTCTCACTCAAGTAATCTGATGTTGGTTCAAAATTATCTTCCCAAAATACTCTAGCTCTAGAATTAAATTCATCATATGTACCTTGATAATCATATTCTTTTGTTTGTTGAACAACTTTATTAGCATTTTCAGATGCTCTATCAAATGCATCATTTGCTTCTTCCCAAATGTATTTCCATGCATTACTACCATCATCTTTCCAATTTGAAAATAAATCATAAATTAGGTCCAATGATTCTTTTCTTTCAGCCAAATCTTCATTATTATACTCAATTTCTGGTATCACAGTTTCATAAGGAACAGTAGTTTCGACGTAAACAGTCTCACCAGGAATATATTGTGTTTCAGTTTTAGTAGTATATCTAATGATGGTCAGGGTATTGATAGTTTCCTCAGCACCTTTGATATTTGAAAATAAACTTGGGACCAATGAATAATCTCCACCAACAGAGCTATAACTTCTACCAATTTCCACAGCAAGAAGTAATGCAACAGCCAAAATTAATTTAGATAGTTGAGCAAATTGAAGGTTATTCTTGAGTTTATCAGAGATTGAAGGTTCAGTGGTAACTTCATTAACTTTATTTTGTAATTCCAAATTCATCTTTTCAACCTTAATAGGATCAGGGAATGTAAATGATCCTTCAGTAGAAGCTGGTTCTTTTAAAGTGGTGACAGAATTATCAACCTCTTCATCATGGGTATTCAAAATAGGAAATTGATGATCTTTTTTCTTATTGTTAGTTGGGGATGAAAAGGAAGAGCCTGCATCTGACATTGTTTCAGCATCAGTTTCAGAGATAACACCAGATGTATTACTTCTCCCGGTAGAAGCAGTCCATTCTTCAGATGATGAAGAATAATTTGATCTTATATCATGATCAGTTGAGAAATTATCATCACTAAAAATCACCGACCAATTGCGTTCAACATCGTAATCAAAAGCAGAGTCTGAAAGGTCTGAAGCCTGAGGAGTGGTAACATCACTTGAGCTTTGGTGCTTCACAGCTTGACTTTCTTCATTCTTTTTTGCTTTAGCTGAAGTATCAGCAGTCACTTTGACAGTTCTTGGTTTTGCCATTATTTCCTGATTTATCCTCTGTATATAATACTTTACTCCACAAAAACAACCCGGTATAATTTATATGTCAAACCAAAGCTGAGCACAATCAATATATAACCAGATTAGCCCTTACCACTATTGTTTTTCTTAATTAAGAGCCTGCTATAACCACCAGTGGCAAATTATACTTGACGTCCAAGAGCTTAATGTATAAATAATCCTTTTTTGCTTTATAACTAATGCTGTGATTTGCCTCAATATCCCTAGTAGTGGCACACTGCGCAATAAGACAATAGTAATTCTTTTAAAAAGTATGTTTCTTTTCACTAATAACAACTTCAAATTGAAATACACTTGAATATGAGTTCAAATAACCTTCCAATCAGCACAAATTGTTAATGAAAAACCCTTTTCTGTTGATAACCTTTTTAAAAGAATACAAAAAGGATGATAACTTGTGTAATTTTCTAATCAATGCATGATTTGCGGGCCGGATCAGAAATTAATTACCCTCGGAGATTGTAATCATTTACACAAATCTAAATTTGACATAAAATTTATAAACCACAGTTTTTCGCTACAAATCTCAATAATTCATATCAATTAAACACAGGAAATCATTCTATTATTATACTTTTACACTTTGGGATACTTCTCCCAATGATCTGACTCTTTGATGTATATCTGCAACGGTGTTTGCAATTTCCATGAATAAATTGAATTCTTCATGTAAAGTATTGATGATCAAATCAATACCTCCTAAATCACTAACTGAATATTTTTCAATACTTTCCACTGCAGAATCTATTTCACTAAGAACTCTAGTATATTCTTGAAGTTTTGCCTTATAATGTTCAACTTTTTTGTTGAAATAAAAATCTAATTCCACTGATGAGACTTTACTACCAGCAGTTAATAATCTCTGTAGTATTTGGAAGAAATTTTCAGAATCATGTAATGCTTCATCTGTTGATGTTCTCATATCTTGTAATATAGTTAAATCATTAGCTAATGCTTGATTTGTTGAGCTGTATCTATTTTGTAAATATTCAATATCTCTTGGTATACTTTCAATAACTTCTGCATGTTCATCTTGTTCTGCTTTCAATTGTTCAGATATTTGTACTTGACTTTGGATGTATTGATCAAATTGTTCAATTTCTCTTTTAAATTGTTCAGGAAGATCACCAACTGTAGTTAATGGTGTTATTTGAGGTAATTGTAATGATTGTTGTTGTTGTTGCTGCTGTTGCTGCTGTTGTTGACCAAATTGATTTTGTGTATTATTCCCACCAAATAATGAGGATCCAGTGTTTGATGTGTTATTGTTACCAAAAAGACCCCCACTTGATGGTTGTGTAGTAGATGATCCTCCAAATAAACCACCACCAGTGGCTGGTTTGTTACCAAAAAGACCACCACCTGTACTTGGAGCTGTTGTATTATTGTTATTATTCCCGAAAAGACCACCACTTGATGGTTGTGCTGTGTTGTTTGAAGTATTTCCAAATAAACCACCTCCTGTAGCTGGAGCTGGAGCAGCTGGTTTGTTACCAAATAACCCACCTCCTGTAGATGTATTATTGTTATTTGTGTTTCCAAATAGACCACCACCTGTAGAAGGTTGAGCAGGTTGAGCAGGTTTAGCACCAAATAAACCACCTCCAGTTGAAGGAGTAGTTGAAGCATTATTAGTATTTCCAAATAATCCACCACCAGTTGCTGGTGCTGCTGGTTTAGATCCAAACAACCCACCTGAAGCTGGAGCTGCTGTGTTATTATTGTTATTTGCTGAACCAAAAAGACCACCACCGGTTGATGGAGCTGGAGCAGTTGTATTACCTGTGTTACCAAATAATCCACCACCAGAAGTATTTGTAGTATTGTTATTTGAACCAAATCCACCTGATGTTGTATTGTTATTTGCTCCTCCAAATAATCCACCACCAGTATTACCACTAGCTTGATTTGTTTGACCTCCGAATAAACCACCACCAGTAGCAGGTTGTGCTGGTTTAGCACCAAATAACCCACCACCACTATTATTTGTTGTGTTTGTTGATGAGCTTCCAAAACCTCCAGTATTTGAAGAGGAATTACCACCAAACAGACCCCCTGTAGAGGCTGATCTTCCGAAACCACCAGATGAAGCACCCGATCCGAACATTTTTATAATTCAATTGATTCTCTATGGAGTTGTTTGATAGTTTTTACAATTGTTTATGTTTTTGACTATTTGTATGGAATAGATCCAAAGAATTTTTTGTTTTGATTTTTCAAAATCTGATCTCGATTTTTAGGCAGGAAACTCTTCTGCGTAATAAACAGACTATCTTCTACCTAGCTCCAGCGTAATTTAGAACCCGATCAGCCTAGTAAAAATCCATCCAGCCTAAAGATATACTAGTAGTATAAAGTTTGAACTTTTATAACTGTAGTGAATTATATACGCTTGTTTAAAGCTTTATAGAGAACAAGAAACTATCTGTTTGTTTCTTCAGCTCCTTGTTAACATAAGGTTTAGTGCTCTCATAGGTACAAAACGGGGCTTCTAGTTATAGTTACTCAGGATAGGGCGTTGATAAATAGTATAAATATAGACTGTTAATACTCAATCAAACATGGTATCCATATGAAAAGTTAAAAGTGCAATATAAAAAGATTAAAAAGATACAATGGCTATACCTTATTTCTACTCTATGCTTAAAGAGAATGATTCTGAATGCTTCAAAAATGGTGGTAAACAATGTGATAATTTATACATTGATATGAATTGTATCTTCCATATATGTTTAAGAGATGCTAAATCAGAAAAAGATTTCAAAGACTTGATATTGGCTCATTTACAAATGGTCACTGCTGCTTATTGTCCTCACAAACTACTTTACATTGCAATTGATGGGGTCCCACCATTAGGCAAATTGAAAGGTCAAGCGTTGAGAAGACAATCTTATATTAAATCAGGAAATGGAATCGATCCTAATGCATTAACACCAGGAACTGAATTTATGAACATGTTATCACAATTCATTACAAAATGCACTGGTAGTCATTTACCAAAACTTTCGTCTAATGTGAAAGTTATCATTTCTGATTCAAATGTTCCAGGTGAAGGTGAATTTAAGATTGTTAATCATATAAGGGAACAGGACATCGATATGAAAGTTGTGATTTATGGTATAGATGCAGACTTAATCGCTCTCTCTTTATCATTGAAACAAAGACAAGTGTTTCTCGCCAGACAAAAATATAAACGTGGTGTCACTACATCAAGATCAAGACAATGTGAATATTTAATTGTTTCAAGCTTAAAGAATAAGTTTTTAGAACCATACTCCAATGAACAAAAATCAAGCCTCAATACTACAAATATTCTTAAGGATATAGTTTTGTTATTGATTCTTTTGGGAAATGATTTTCTACCGAAACCAGAGGGGCTTTATGTTAATTCTGACACATATTATGAATTATCATGGTTTCTTCAAAGATTTCATAGGGAGGAAAATAAAACAATTATTAAAGACAATAGAATTGATACTGATGTCTTTACCAAATTTTTAAAGAAATTTATAGAATTCGATTTCCAAACATTTGATGAGTCTACAATTATGGATCAAAAAGTTATTGATGAAAAGATCATATCAATCAAGTTAGCAGGCATTTCAATATCAAATACAGAGAAGGACGAAGAAGAAAATGTCAAAAAATTAGCCCAAATGGAATGTTTTGAAGAACACAAGAAAAAGGTTTATGAACAAAATCTTTGTGAAAAATATGATGAACTTGAGCTCATCAAACAATATTATAAAGGTCTTCATTGGGTTTTGAGATATTATTTAGGGAAATGTCCTTCATATGATTATGTTTATCCTTATGATAATGCCCCATTTCTCTCAGACTTGGTCAAAGTGAATCAAGACGTTGAGTTTGTCAATACAGAACCAATCAATGCACTCCATCAGTTAGCTTTAGTGATTCCAAAGAAATCAAGTATCTTGTTACCTTCACGTTACAAAGAGAGTGAATTATATGATCAATTTTCTACGGTTTTAACCACATCCAAACCTCTACTAAACACAGAGATCAACAAATGGATTAAATACTTCCAGGAAATTGATTCTCAAGCCAATGTTATCGTTCAAAATGTATAAAAATTGTGTTTAAAATCGATTTCTTGTGTCTTTATAGATCTTATATTTATGTGTAATTTTCATCACGGCGCGTGTAATTTCCAGACTGTGAGATCTGTAGCGTGAACGTCCAATTTTTACAAGGTTCTCCAGAGTGCATCGAAAACCAGCACCGAAGAACAAACGAAAACAATTGGAAAACCATCAGATATTAAAGATAAGTTGCTTTAATTTTTTTTGGAAACATTGGTGAATTGCTGAATATTACATCGAGAAGCCAGTTGAAATTTGATATTATAAAAGTCTAGATCGTTAGCTCAAAACTTTAGATTATTTTTGATTTGCCTTTATATCAAAGTGTTAAGCGCGCTGAAGTTTATACTATATTATTATTATTATTATTATAAAGATCAAAGAGACTTGTTTTGAAACATAGATAAATATGGGTATTCCTAAGTTCTTCAGATTCATTTCTGAAAGATGGCCACTCATTTCTCAATTGATTGATGGTAATCAGATACCAGAATTTGATAATCTTTATTTGGATATGAATTCAATTTTACATACATGTACACGTCCAAAAGATGAAGATGTTACCAAAAGATTATCTGAAGAAGAAGTTTTCAGTGCTATATTTGCATACATTGACCATTTGTTTGATACAATAAAACCAAAAGAAGTGTTTTATATGGCAATTGATGGTGTTGCTCCAAGAGCTAAAATGAATCAACAAAGAGCAAGAAGATTTAGAACAGCTGTTGATGCTGAAAAAAATTTAGAAAAAGCAATAAAAGAAGGAACAGAGATTCCTAAAGATGAACCATTCGATTCAAATTCTATTACTCCAGGTACAGAATTTATGGCAAAATTAACTAGATATTTGAAATATTTTATTCATAAAAAAGTTTCTACAGATTCAAGATGGCAAAATGTTCAAATTATACTTTCAGGTCATGAAGTCCCAGGTGAAGGTGAACATAAAATTATGGAATTTATTAGAACTAAAAAAGCTTCTAAGGATTATAATCCTAATTTACGTCATTGTATCTATGGGTTAGATGCTGATTTAATTATGTTGGGTTTGGTAAGTCATGAACCACATTTTGCTCTTTTAAGAGAAGAAGTTACTTTTGGTAGAAGACAAACACAACCGAAAACAGTTGAAGAACAAAAATTCTATTTATTGCATTTAAGTCTTGTTAGAGAATATTTAGAATTAGAATTTCAAGATTTAAAAGAAACAATCAGTTTTGATTATGATTTTGAAAGAGTCTTGGATGATTTTATTTTAATTATGTATGTGATTGGTAATGATTTCTTACCAAATTTACCAGATTTACATTTAAACAAAGGTGCATTCCCATTATTAATCGAAACATTTAAAGAAGCTTTAAGAAATTTGGATGGTTATATTAATGAATTTGGTAAAATCAACTTGAAAAGATTAGGTTCATGGTTAGACATTTTATCTAAATTTGAAGTTGAAAATTTTGAACAAGTTGAAGTTGATTTAGAATGGTTTAATAAGCAATTAGAAAATATCTCTTTAACCGGTGAAAAGAAAAGACAAAGACAAGGTAAATTACTTATCATGAAACAACAAAAAAAACTTGTTGGTATTATCAAACCTTGGTTAATTAAAACAGTCTCTGTGAAACCAAATGGACCAGTTGAAGATGAACAAATCCCAAGTATTAATCTTCCAGTTGATGTTGTTGAAAATAATTTAGATTTCCTAAAAGACTTTGCATTTGATACAGGTTTGATTATAATTCATTCTAAAAATGAAAACACTTACTCAGTCAAATTAGATATTGATGGTATTGATCCACATGAAACTGAAGAAGAATTCAATGAAAGAGTTAATGATACTCGTCGTATTATCAAAAGATACGAAGCTGCTATTATCTTGGATGCTGAAGGTGAAGATGTTGCAGAAGAAAGACAAGTGATTTACAATGAAAAATTTGAAAACTGGAAGGATAATTATTACAAGGAAAAGTTAGAATTCAGCATCAAAGATGAAGATAAATTGAGAGAATTGACCGAAAATTATGTTGAAGGTTTACAATGGGTTCTGTTCTATTACTACAAAGGTGTTCAATCATGGCCATGGTATTATAGATATCATTATGCACCAAGAATTTCTGATATCAAGAAAGGTTTAGATGTGATTATCAATTTAGAAAAAGGTACACCATTCCGTCCTTTTGAACAATTGATGGCTGTTTTACCTGCAAGATCTCGTCAATTGGTTCCTGCTGTATATAGACCATTGATGACTGAACCAAACTCACCAATTATTGACTTTTATCCAAGTGATGTTGAAACCGATATGAATGGTAAGACAGCTGAATGGGAAGCTGTTGTCAAATTATCATTTGTTGATCCAGATAGATTAAAGGATGCTATGAAACCACATAATGCAGAATTAACTCCAGAAGAAAAACAAAGAAATTCATTTGGCTCAGATATATTATTCACTTTTAATCCTCAAATTGATGAAGTTTATAAATCACCATTGACTGGTGTTTTCACTGATATCGAAAACAATCACTGTTTCGAGAGAGGATTTCATTTACCACCTGTCAATGATTCCGATGTTATTACAGGTCTTTGTGAAGGTGTGTTTTTAGGTAATCAAGCATTGGCTGGTTTCCCAACTTTACGTTCAATTCCTTTTGAAAATGAACTGAAAGCTGCTGGTTTATATATTTTCAATCAACCATCTAGATCTACTTCAATGATTTTGTCACATACTGATATTCATCAAGGTTTAACAGTTGAACAGTTTGCTAAGAGATTTGTTGGAAAGGTCGTTTACACTAAATATCCATATTTAAGAGAATCTAAAGTTGTTTCTATTCAAGATGGTGAATTTGATTACTTTCTGGTTAAAAAGGAAAAAGGTTATAAAGTTACATCTAGACCAATGGACCCAGAAGATGTGAAGCAATACAAAGCAACTAAGGCTAATTTTATAAGATCATTTTTATCAACTAAAGGTATTGAATTGAAAGATGTACGTGCTTTGGTCAAGGTTCTACCAGTTTCTGGATTGAAACGTACAACAAGTGGTGCATACGTTAAATCATATGCTAAAGAAGAAGAGCTTTATCCATTAGAACTCGTTGTTGAAAATGTTAAAAATAAAGATGAAAGATTTACAGAAAGACCACCAGTACCAATAAATGAAGAATTTCCAATAGACTCTAAAGTTATATTTTTGGGTGCTTATGCTTATGGTGGTGAAGCTACAGTTACTGGCTACCACTCTACTACTCGTTTAGATTTAAGTGTGGTTAAGAAGTCAATCAAAGATGAACCAACCATTGGTACTTCAAAGGCTGCTTTAGAGAAAAGAAGTATGCAGTATTATCCATCTTATGAAGTTGCTAGAATGTTGAATTTACAAGGGTTATTCCTTTCAAAGATCACATCATCATTTTTAATCGAAGGTTCTAAAGGTCAACGTATTTTCATTGGTCTTGACTTGAAATTCGAAGCTAGAAGAGAAAAGGTCTTGGGATTCACTAGAAAGAGTGAAAGAGGCTGGGAATTCAGTTCTTTAGCAATCCAATTGATAACTGATTACAGAAGACAATTTCCAGATGTTTTCAATGCCATCTCAAAGTTGGCCAGCAAGAAGAATATCAATGTTGCTGATGTTTTTGGTAACAAAGACTCAAAAGCTGTTGATGAAAGATTGAAGTCTTTAGCTGATTGGTTGAAAGTTCAGAAATCAAGTTTCATTAGAGTAACTCTGGAGTCTGACTCTTTATCAACTAAGAGTATTCAAGAAATTGAAAATCAAATTGAACTTTATGCAGTTCAAGATGATAAAGAAGAACATAAAAAGTTAGCTGGTGTCCCAAGAGATGCTGTGTTGGACCCAAGTGTTTCTTTTGATAAATTGAAAGCACAAGCATTCAAACTTGGTGATAGAGTGGTCTATGTTCATGATTCTGGTAAAGTTCCATTATTCTCTAAAGGTACAGTTATTGCTTATCAAAGTTTAGGATCAAATGTTACACTACAAGTCTTATTTGATAAACCATTGATTGGTGGTAATAAATTTGATGGAAGACTTAGAACAAACCGTGCATTGAACGTTGATTCTTCTTTAGTTTTGAACATTAGCAATAAACAATATATTTATCATTCAAAGGCATCATCTACCAAAACTGCAAAGAATGGTGCAAAGACTTCAAAACCAACATCAGGTGGCCAAACAGCTTCCAATAAAGCAACTAATGGTGACAACAAGAAAAAACCTGTTTCACAAAAGACCATCAAAAGCTCTGAAGAAAAGAAACCTGTTCAAAAGAAAGACAATGAACTTCTCTCAACACTTAAAGGTGGTCAAGATCAAAAAGAAACCTCCAATGAGAAATCAAATAAAGCTGAATCTAAGAAAGGTAATGAACTTTTATCATTACTGAAAGGAAAAAAACAAAATGGAGATGATTCAACTGATAATGAGTCTGAAGCTCAAGATAATCAACATCATGGTTATAACTCTAAAAATTTACAAGCCCATATATTGCATCAATTAAACACTTTCCCTCAAGGCTCTGGTCCTGCTCCTATTCCAGCTGCATTTCCACCAGGCTTCATTCCACCATTCCCAGGTGCAATTCCACCACCTCCCGGTGCTTTTAATCCACAATTCCCATTTGGTGGACCAATTCCTCCTCCTCAAGGGTTTGCCCCATTCCCACCTGGTGTTTTTCCTGCACCACCACCTCAAGGTCAACAACAATTTGGTGGTTCAAACATAAATCCATCTCATCAACAACAAGAATCAGCACCATCAAATGAAAAACAATATTCTCAAAAACCTGATTCAAGATCCCAAAGAGGTAGAGGTGGACAAAGAGGTAGAGGAAACCAATCAGGTCGTGGTAATCGTGGTGCTCGTGGTGGTAATCGCGGTCGTGGTAACCATTCAAATGGAAATTCTAAGAACAATGGTTCTGCTGAATCTGAAAATAAAGATTGAAGTCATTCTGTGAGAGTTTTATGATGATATTGTTTTAGTTTTTGTTGTTTACGTTACTCATGTTTTACTTACGGGTTTTTATGAATGAAAGGTGTATAATATTACATGTATATTGTGGTCATTAATCGTTAAATATTAGCTGTTAATAAAAGCAAGATAGTAGTTTTTCATTTTAGTAATCCTCTTGCATGGTGTATGATAGGGTTTTGCGTTCTTGTATTTCAGCTTGTTTTTTAAACCAGGATTTTTCAAAACCATTGGATCTATCAACACCATCCCACCTCCAACCTGGAACAATACCAAATCTATTTTCTGGGAATCCGCCTTTATAAAGCTTCCTTCCTGTTCTCGAAACGTACTTTTTTGACTTCGTAGGGTGGAACGAAAGTAATGGATCATCCTCATGCTCCTTGATTTTCAATTTTTCATTCAATTCTTGATCGTCAGCGTGCCTGGTCATCCCTACCTTTGATATACTATCAAGTTTATCCTTGCTTTCTTGAATATCCAATAGTTGAACAAGACCCATATTCTGTTTGAGATTTTCAATTTTTTTGATCTTTTCTTCTTCTTCTTCTCTTGCTTGAGCATCTGCTTTTTGTTGTTCCATATCAATCTTTCGGCCTGATTTATCTCTGTAAACTGTCTCATTGTATGATTTATTATTCAACAATCTTTGTTCTTCCATTTCTTGTTTTTGTTTTTGCTCTTTCTCCTTTATTTGTTTTGAAACTTCTTCTGCTGATTGAAGACCTGCTTTTGCACCAGAAGACATTTTTACTTCTTCGCGTTCTGTTGGCGGTAGATCTGTAACTAATTCATTCGTGCCTACCACTTTCCATCCCTTTGCCTTTTGTTTCTTCCTTGGTGGTTGAAGAACCTCAGTTGGTTCATCAATTAGATCATCTATTTCTTCATTTGTTTCATTCTTCTTCAACGAGATTTGATTCTCAACTATAACTGAATTCTCTTGCTTCCCTTTTTTTTCTTTCTTGGGCTTTTTACTTTTCTTCTTGGTATCAGTGAGGTAATTTTTGGCAAGGTAGTCGGATAATGACATTGTGATGGTGGTGATGGTTCTGTTAAACTTAAATACTATTAAGAAGTGATTTGTTTTGTCTTGTAAAAAATTATTCCCTATCTGTCACCAAATGCGGTTCACCAAAAAATCAAGCGCGGTAAACATTTGTATAGTATGGCGCGTCTTTTTATACCCTTTGGCAAAAGATTGTATTAAACAAAAGGAACATAAGCAATCAGGTGTTTTGCCACTCGTAAGACGTTTGGAATGTCAACCAAGAGCTTAAATGACTGGTTCAGCTCAGGAAGAAAAGTCATAGACTCTTTGGAAAATGGTATGTAAAAACATGGTATTTCAATCCGAGCATTGGTACTAATTTTACTAGAAATTCACAAATATGTTTCAAAGATACGATTATTGGAAAGAGATAATAAACAGAAGGACACTAGAATCAATGAGCTTGAAAAGGAAATTGAATCTTATAAACAATCAGCTAAAAGAAGTAGAATTCAGGACCCAAACGACCTTAATGTGAAACTCAACAATATGATAAGGCAAAATGATGAATTGAAGAAGGAAGTTGAAGAACTCAAATATAAAAAACGTACTCCACTAGCACCAATTAAAACTGAAAATGACTCCAATAAAAATATATTATCAATGTTAAAGAATTCGACACCCACTAAACCAAAACCACAAACTACAAATGCAGAAATACGGCCAGTAAGTCAAGATGACTTAGGCACATCCAGCCCTCAGCGCCTAAACAATATAAATGATGGTTCAGATCTGGTACCGACTCAACAGACATTAGACAGTGAAGATTTTGAAAGACCAAACTACAAGTATCCTCAATTCAAAAGACCATCAGAGGAGTCCATTAAACCAAAACGTCATATACCAATAGTACCCGATACTATTGACTTAAGGGCTCAACATTTTGAAGTTCCATCATCCCCAGTACAGCCTGAGCAATCGTCTACTGACGATTCTGAAGACAAGCTATCCTCTCCAAGTCAGTCAAAGGGTAATTTTCCCTCTGCTAAAGTCAAGTATGAACCTGATGATTCCGTTGAGATTTTAGATTCCCAACAAGATGAAGAAGATTTAGAGTTTGTAAACAATATTAAAGAGGAAACTTTGAAACCATCACTACCAACACCTCAAACCAGTTCAAAATTTAAAACTCCATTGAATTTTCAAAAACTAAATTTCAAGAGATCAATGCTACATACACCTGATGATTCTACACCAATGAAAAAACCGAACAAGAGATCGAAATCATCCACGGTTTATGATTTAACCAGAAACCCAATAAAAGATTGTGATTGGATAATAGAAGATTTCAAGATCAATCCTGCTAAAAATGGAGATGTTGATTTTGCATTTCATGAAGTTTTAAGAGGTGACAAACGTCAATGTGCACATGGCAGTACATGTAAAGACTGTGAAAAGTTTTATAAAAATGCTCAAGGTGATAACCCACAAGCTAAGATTGGAAGTACCAAAAGTGGTCTTAAATGGAATGATGAATCAAATTATTATACAAAGCCAGACAATCTTGTATCAAAGACTTCAAGACACCGTACAATTTTTGATAGAGTTCCTTCGCCTCCAGGTTTTGGAGATTTTGATTTCCCAAGTACTCAAGAACAAAAGAAAAACAGAGAAAAGAGTGATGCTATTAGAAGAAAGAAAGCTTATGAAAGATTGTTTTCTGCAATTAAACAAGGTAAATTCATGTTTAGAGATCCAAGGTTCAATGAAGCTATAGAGAAAAATAATTACACCATAGATGAAGATATCTTTGACAAATATATCAATATCGATTTAGAAAATATATGAACGCACGCGATCATCAAACTACAATGTTGTAAATATTTAAAGTATATTTGATGTATTATATTAAATGATATATATGTATATATTATTAAAAATGGTAAAGGTGAAAATCAGTGTATTGCTGTGATTTCACAAACAAAGACCAAATTCATAAGTTCATCAGGTCATAAATCATGGCAGTTAATCCTGCAAAACATTAAAAAAGTATAATCAACAGTATTATAAATATAAAAAAAAGGTAAAGTTTTTGAATGCAAATGAACAACTTTAGATAACAAATTAATTAATCAAATGTAACTTTAATCATTCTTGCTTTTCAATTCTTTATAAAATTTCTTGTAAACATCATAGTCAAAATCTTTGAAGTTGTAATCAAGATCAATAAAAGTCTTACTAATTTGACAACTCTTATAGTAATAATTCAAATAGTATCTTTTCTTCATATCTTCAGCAACGGAATCATTGAGAATCTTTGTAGAATTCTTACCAAGCTTGGCCAAATTTGCAGGTGAAGAAGGTGTAGTTTCAATATTTGATAACCCAGTTCCATGTAATGGGAATAACGATTGGAAAATTTCATAAGCAGCTAAAGTGAAACCAAATTGTGGTGATGATCTTAAAACTCTTGCAGCACCACCTTTGAAAAATGATCTTGCTGTTTCTTCTCTTAAAATGGTCTTAAAAGCATGGAAAATACCTTTATATTGAGTTTCACCTTTCTTAGCATCAACTTGAAGTCTTGTCTTAATAACATCACAAGGTGTGGTCAAAAAAGCAGCAGGCATACCAGCTAATCCACCACTTACTAATAACTCCCAAGTTTTCAACTTACTGCGACGTCTCTTATCAGATGGATCATAATTGAAAATATCCTTCTTAATATGTGCATAAGTTGGGAAATAAATAGCTGAAAATGGCACGTCTCTTAATAAACATGCTGAAGCACCTCTATATAATCCTCTGATACCAAGATTCTTGATGATTTTGACAGCTGTTTGTCTTTCAGCAACATTATAATCACCTTGAACTTGTAATCTAATTTTAACAATTTCCAATGGGTTTGTGAAAACCACTTGACATGCACCCGCACATGCACCAGATAAAACTTCTAATGGTGTTGTAATAGTTTTAGTAACTTTATTTGTGAAGAAACTTCTTGCAAGATCATTAACTGTTAATTTAATAGCCTTTTCTGGAGCAACACCAACCAACTGTGGACCAAGACCAGAATATAAACCTCTTAAACCTTCTTTTGACAAAACTTTAACAAAACAGTCTAATGAACTTTTATAAATTAAAACTCTTTGTGCTTGCATTCTTGTTTTAATCAAATCAATAGGATAAACAATGGTTGCACCAATAGCACCAGCAATTGAACCCAATGTAAAATTATAGATAGAATCAAAAACAGGATAAAAATAGTAGTTTGAATTAATTTTTGGTTTTGAAACTTCATTTTCATGAACGATATCATTCAAATAATTTGGATTGGTAATTTGTAAAAAATCAGTAATTGTCAAATGTGAAGGTGGTCCACCTGAATCTAAATAATCAGCATTGTTGATTTCATTTGTAACGTGGTCATAATTGGCTTTGAATTGTTTTAATCTATCTGGGTCATCTTCTTCATCAATTAGTTTCTCTGTAGATTGAGTAATTTCATACAACATGTTTCTTTTTTGATAATCAATCAAATTTGTCTTATGATTAGAAACAATTGAAAACAATAAGTTAATTTGAGCAGGAGAAAATTGAGAAATATTATTAACCTTATTATATTCAAAGTTGATGAATGTGACAAAATCTTCTTTTGTGATTGGAAGATTCTGTGATGGTGTGTTTACTCTATATATTTGATAATATTTCAACAAAATTTGATTAATCAAATCAAAATTATTAAACAAATAATGTAAATCTTTAACCACGGTATAATTAATTGAATTGTTATTTGACTTGATCAATTTTGTATTTGAAAGATTTAATGAATCGAAAACTTGATTTGAAATTTTATGACTGTATAATGTTTCCAAAATGTAGACCAATTGATTTCTAGATATTTCACGGCTATTGTTCAAAGAATTCCAAATTGATAATTTACCAAAGAAATTTGATAATTTTTCATTAGTTAAATCACTTTGTAAAATTGTAATGATTGAATTAAGGTTAATAAATAATTCTTCATCTTTTGAATCAATATTCAATATATCTTTATTAGCTTTCCATGGAGATGAAGTGTAATCATTCAACCAGCTTAATTTATTCCAATCAATATTTAAATCATTTGTAATTAAAAATTCATTATTTGCAAATTCTTGAGCTTTTTGAATTGTTGATTTAAAATCATTAAAATTTAATAAAAGTTCATCAAAACTTAAAAATTTATGATTATAATTAATTGATTTTTTAGTTGAATTTGAATCAAATTTTCTGAAAAATTCATAGAGAATAATATAATTATAATTTCTATTTGATAACAAATTGTTAAAATGGAACCAATCACTTAATGAAAGAAAACCTTTATTTTTTTCATCCAAGGCTAAAAATATCACACCAAACGTTTGATTTGGGATTTGATGATAATTATATTTATGATCTGTAAATTTATTATATAATTTGGTGGAAGCTGAAATTAATTTAATGAAAGAATCATAATCAAGAATTAATTGTTTTGATTCTTCATCAAATTTTGCATACTTCCTAAAAATATCAATTTGTTGTTTTTTTGATTCTGAAATTGAATTCGGAAGTTCCATTTTTTAAATGCAATGTATAAATAATAAATAAGTTATATGGGAATAATGATGTTGTAACGTAGCACCTTGGCAATTTTGTTTTTAGTAGTATTGATATATTGTTTGATCTATAGTACTAATTGTATTATATTATGATTTATGATGATATGATGAAAAGCTAAATTTGAACACAAAAAAAAAAAAAACAGTATTCTATAGTCTTAAAATGATAGTTGAACAGTATTTTGAGTAATCTTTTGGTTTTGTAAATGCTTTTGAGAGCTATAGATACATCAGAAATATCTTTGATAAAGTTGTATAGCTTTTAGCTTAATATATGATCAATTATAGCAAAAATTATCAATCTTGAAAGTTATATGGAAGTAATTGAATGAGAAAAATAAATGACAGTTTGTGATCTTTTTCCCTTAAATTCACGTCTGAGAGAAAAGATGCAAGTTTTATGATTTTGGATGTGTTATAAATAAATAAATATGGAGATTTCAGACCAGTATGATAATTTTCAAGGTGTATATACTATACTGTGATGAATATTGTTTAGTGAAAATGTTTGAAGTGTTGTTAAATTTCTTTTTGAACTTTTTGATTTTTCCCCAGTTTTTTTAACGAAAACAAGTCGGAAGAAGGAGAACCGGAATCTAATTTTTTTTTCTCTAATCCGAGCACCAAAAACAACACAATTCAATTAAATAAAT
Organism: Hansenula ciferrii; assembly: GCF_000313485.1. NCBI lineage: Eukaryota > Fungi > Ascomycota > Saccharomycetes > Phaffomycetales > Wickerhamomycetaceae > Hansenula > Hansenula ciferrii. The sequence continues at coordinate 15,871 of NW_011887487.1, read as the reverse complement.
CAGCGCGTAACAATTCTTCAATTGGATGTTGATGATCGTACTGATTGTTTTGAACTTGATGATATGCTTTTATATCTTGTGACTAAATTCAATACTGAATGTTTTTTTCACTCTGATGATTTTGGTTTTTTCCTTTGAACCAAATTTAAGCGTGAAGCAGGAGCCCGACGTGTAACTTGTAAGTGAATACTCTGTATGAGAACTTCGGCACCTGTTGACACAGAAATCGTACAGACAGCCAATAACAGCAGATGTTTTGGTAAGATTGAAGTTGATGTTTGAACTCTTCTCACCAACGTATTTGGTGATTTGAACAAGTTTCTAATTAATAGTATCTTATAATCAAGTGAGCGGCTAATTGTAAAACTTGTATCTCTATTTCAGGATTCGAGTTTGCTTTTATATCAATGAACTTTATTTACATTTCGACTTTTAGTAGAAATTAGCCGCTCAAGTTTATTAATATGGAGTTCCGACTACTTTAAAATTAGTTCACGCCCTCGGTTCTCCATTAATTTCTCCAACTTTTGTACCAAGATTGTACTATAAGGAAATTCATTTTTGCTGTACTGTGTACAAGATTTCAAAATTTCAACCGATTTCATACGATATCTATTGTATGCTTGAGCTGTTTCTCCAACTTTAAAGACATCAAGATCGGGAAACTTAACTATTTCAAGGAACATTGTCTTCTAAATCGAGTATTTGGCTCAGTTGAGAAATGTTTTATGATATATACAGCTACATCCAGCTTATCGATTCCATCTATATCTACTGATTAATGATCAATCATCATAAACTATATCATTATATTATATACACTTATTAAATGAATGTGACGAGACGTCCATATCTCGAATTATCCCTATTTCCTTAAATATCTAACCTTTACCTCCAAAATCAAATGAGCGACTAATCTATATACAACAACAATAACTGCAATAGCAATGAAATTAGTAAATAATTTACTATCCAATTTATATTGTTTCATAACTTGTTCTCCTGTACTTAATGAACATGATGAACTACCTTCTGATCCTTCTGAACATGTAAATTTTTGTCCTTGTAATCCTAATTTAGCAGTCCCCAAAACTGCATATTTTAATGGATTAATATAATTAAATGCTTTAAATAAAATTGGCATATTAATTGACATTGTACCACCCATGAAAATCCCAATAACTAATAAATTAGAAACAAAATTAACAGCTAATCCTAAATGATCAAAAATTGTAGTAAACATCATACCAACACTTTCACCAGTATTAATTGTTAAAACACACATATAAAACATTGAGAAAAACATTCCACCAGTTCTTGGTAATCCAATAACTAATACAATGAAAATTGTGAAAATAAATGATCCAACAATCTCAAATGGTATTTCATTAATTAAATAACAAAGCATAAATGTTAATGGACTATATGTATTATCTTCAAACTCTTGATAAAATGTCTCTTTTTGAATTGGGAATGCAGTAATACAATTAATTAACCCAATGAAATATAAATTTAAAACTTCTTGAATTAAACCCAATCTATTCATAATTGATTCTGAATTATTTTTCAATGGTGAAAAATATAATGCATGAATAACACCTAATCCAATCAATTGAGCTAATCTACACCAAAGAACATCTGGAGATCTCATTAATACTTTAAATTGTCTTTCCAAGACAGGTCCAAATGAATCTTTAAAACTATTTGGTGTTTTAATCAATTGTTTAAATTCATCAAGATTATCATGTGATTTTTCAGAATTAACAGATAATGGGATAGAATTTGTACTTATAATATTTGCATTTGAACGTGATTTCCATCCATTAATCATTTTTTGTGAAACATCTTCACCACCAAATCCTCTATTAGAAATTACATCCAAAATATAATCTGCAAAATTCATTTTATAATCAGGTTTGAACCCCATTTGAGCAAAATGATCAATTAATCCATTTGGTGTACCATCATATATAACTGATCCATTAGATAATAGTAAAATATTATCAAATTGTTCGAAAATTTCATATTTTGGTTGATGAATTGTTAAAATTATTGTCTTTTTTTCACTTATAGCTAATTCATTTAATAATGAAATAATAGAACTCGATGTAAATGAATCTAAACCTGAGGTTGGTTCATCCAACAATAAGATCTTTGAATTATTTAATAATTGAATTGCAATTGAAACTCTTCTTTTTTCACCACCTGAAATACCTTTAACTTGTGAATCACCAATTGGAATATTTGCAACATCACTCAACCCCATTTTTCTTATAAGATCATTAATAACATGTGGAATATTTTGATGTTGAGACTTATCTAATCTTAATTTAGCTTGATACCAAAGAGTTTCACGAACTGTTAAAGTTGGAATTAAAACACTATCATCTTGAACAACATACGTAGTAATTGATTTTAACATACTAAATGGTATTCTTTTATCGTTCAACATCACATCGCCACTGGCATTAATAGTACTATATCTTGTTCTACCAGTTAAAAAATTTAACAATGTTGTCTTACCAGAACCTGAAGGACCCATAATTGCATTAACACCTGGTTTAAAACTTGATTCAACATTTTTCAATAATTGTTTACCTTCAAAATGTTTCCTGAAAATCATATTTTTCCAGAATAATTTCTTTAAACTTAAGGTAATCTCTTTCAAAGTTATAATAATTTCACCATCATATTGATTTTGTTTAAAATTGGATTTAGCTTTGGCAAATTGTTCTTCATCAATAGTTGGTAAATGATCAATCTTGGAATTAATAGGTTTGACAACTTTAACAACTTTTCTTCTAGTTTGATACCATAATATAATCCCACTAGCAATATAAAACCCTAAAAACCAACACATATTAACCACTAATGGAGTTGCATACCAATGTCTTGGGAATCCTAGATTATCAAGAACATATTCCCCGGTGTATTCATAACAAGCTTCACTTCCTTCTTCATATGGACAATCACCAACATAATCAGTGAATTGATCAGAAACCATACTACCAAAAGCATACCAAAAATTAGCCAAATATTTTGTCCATTTAACGTAGACTGGCATAGTTTTAGAATTAACAAAATAACCACAAGCAGAATTTTGTAATTGATAAAAATAATTTGTAATTAATGAAGCTGGCCCAAATTCATAATTCCCCAACATGAAACAAATGATTGCAGTAGCCATACCAACTAAATAAATTAAAAAATTATTGACAAAATAAATACCAAAATTACTAGATCCATTCAACCCCCACATGAAAAAAGTTATAACAGACCAAGTTAAAGTAATTGGAATATCTTCTAGAATTAATTTAACAATCTTTCTTGCGATTAAAAATCCAGTAATAGAATGAATGCCTTCTTTATAATCTCTAACGAAAAATTTACCATCAGTAGCACATAATCTTTCAATTTCATAAAGTAATGGAGTGAACCCTAAAACTTCACAACAAACATATAATGTTGAAGTTACAGAACGAATACCTGCTAAATCACCACCTGGTTTGTAGAAGACCCAGCCACAAACAATAGCTAAAATTGTCATAAGCCCTTGGAAGGCAATCATACTTCGTAGATCTCTAAAAGTAAGTAGTGCACTTCTTTTACCTAAAGTCCAAATTTCACGATATAATGGCAGTTTATGAGTTTTAGATTGATCAAAAATTGGTGTACCGGATTCAAACGAATTTTCATATGATATATTTGAATCCAAGATTTGAGATTGTTTCCATTGTTCAATTAATTTTGTAACTCTAGCTTGAGTTTTCATTTCAACTTCATGTGACATTGTTTTATCAATTGATGAAATACTTAATAAAAAATCCGCAAAATTAGATTCTTCAGATTTTAATCCATCATCATTTTGTAAATTTAATGATTCAAAATATCTTTGACCTTCATCTAGAGATCCTGTATATAACATTGAACCACCACGGGCTAATAAACATATTTCATCCACAATATCCAAGATTTCAGATCTTGGTTGATGAATGGTTAATATTATAGTGATACCAAAATTAGCTGCAAGATCTTTGACTGTTTGAACCAAATGAATAGAAGTATTTGAATCAAGACCTGTTGTTGGCTCATCCAAGAATAAGACCGATGGTTTTGTCAATAGTTGAATAGCTAATGAAACTCTTCTTTTTTCACCACCACTTAAAGTTGAAATATAATTGAAATTGTTTATAATTGTATTTTCAATTTTCTTAAGGTCAAGACTATCAAAAAGATAGTTTATCAAGTTGTTAATTTCTTGATTTGAGGAGTTTGGAAGTTTTAGTTGAGCTGTGAATTTCAAAGTTTCTCTTACTGTCAATCCAGGCATGAATAAATCTTCTTGTAATAAATAAGATATATTTGGATTTTTTTGTGAATATTGAACCATACCTTCAAAATGGAAAGGGTTACTTGAATTTTTAGCAAAACTCATTCTAGAAGCCAATGTATTTAATAGTGTTGTTTTACCACTACCTGATGAGCCCAAGATAGCCAGCACTTTGCCCTTTTGCAAATCCAAATTAATATTATTCAAGATTCTTTTACCGCTCTGTTGAACCTCAGCATCATCACCATTTATAATATCTTGTTGTGCTTCTTGAGCTTTCTCATTCTCATTTGATTTAGATCCTATATTCCAAAACTTGAGCCTCGAAACTTTAGAGTTCTGTGGTCTCCTCTTATTCAATGTGACATTAAGCGCTCTGACACTGAGTCCCACCCTCTCATCTTCTGGAACAAACAGGTCGTTGTGATGCAAACTGTTGATGGCCTCTGTGTTCATATTTGAGTAAAATCTCAATATATTCCAATCTAGATCTGAAAATCTACCGTTGATCAACACTAATAAATTTTTCAATCAATTTCTTCAACTAAGTATATTAAATCACAATTCCAAACCGCAAAACAAGAATTCACAACCTTTATATACAAATCATCGGTAAAGCATCAAATTCATTACTAAACACTTTAAAATTCCCACAAGAGTTCAATACTCTAACGATCTTTTAACAACCTTTGCGTCGTTCCACTTCCCGAATCCCTCGTTCAGCGTACAACTGCAATGATTTTAAGCAAGGCGCACTGTCCCTACCACTCATTCTAAACGGAATCACCGCTACTCTGTCGCTAAAAACCGCGAATTCTCTGCTTAAAACGGGAAATGGATCCTATCGGTTCTCTGTCTAGAGGCTAGAGGCTAGAGGCTAAAGTTTTTTTGTAGCTAGTGAAGAAACGAGGTTCCAATTTCCAAAAGAGTTCATTAATATAAGGTCAAACGAGATTCAATAAATTAGGTAAAGAACTAGAACAATGTGCTATCTATAGATGAAATAACAGACATATTCAGTTCCATATTCCAGTGCATTTAGCTCTTGTTTAAAGTGCATCCTGTGCTAAATGGAATTTGACCTGCAGTTGATCATAGATTCGGGTACCTAGCTCTACTATGAAAATTAAGTACGTACTTGATCTAGACTTCAAACAAAGGTGAATGCATGGTGAATTATCTGAGAAATATCAAATTCTGATAGCTAACAGCATCATATTAATCATCGCCAATAGATCACCGAAGACCAGGTACAATATTGTTGATGCTTTGGTTCCGCATTTCGTAAGATGTCGATCGATTGCTATATACTGCTAGTGAACTGAAACCTACATATTGATATATAAACGTTGGAAATTAACGCATATGATATATCTAAAGTTCCGATCTAGACCTAATTAATTGAACACATGATCTCATTATTCACAATATATTATCTCTATATACAATCCACTCTATCAAATTGAACATTAAGATTCATATGGCCGGTCGACTATACTTGATCTATAAGTTGCATGTCATGTTAGAACTAAATTTTATAACCATAATTCATATTCTTAAAACTCTAACCTTAAGTTCAAAGATCCCATACGCAACTAAACGATATAAAACCAAAATCACTGCAACAACAATAAAATTAACATGAAGTTTACTATCAAATTTATATTGATTCATAACGTCTTAACCAGCTCTTAGCGAACATGAATTTGATCCATCTGAACATTTAAATGTTTGACCTCCAAAACTTAAATCTGCTATAGCTAAAACAACATATTTCAATGCAAACCTAACAAATACTCATTTTCTTAAAACTCTAACCTTGAATTCAAAGATTCCATAAGCAACCAATCTATATAAGATTAAAATAGCTGCAAGTGCAACGTAATTGGTAAATAATTTACTATTGAATTTATATTGATCTAGAACTTGTTCACCTGTTTGTAAAGAACATGTATCAATCCCTTCTGGACAATCAAATTTCTGACCTGTAAAAACTAAATCTGCCAATGCCAAAACAACATACTTCAATGGACTGATATAATTGAATGCTTTATATAATACTGGAACATTAATAGACATGGTACCAGCTAAGAAAACACCAGCAACTTGTAAATTTGCAACAAAATTGACAGCGATACCCAAATGATCAAAAAGAGAAGTAAACATCATACCAAAACTTTCACCACTGTTTAAAATACCAAAGCACATATAAAACATTGTGAAAAACATACCTCCATTTCTTGGTAATCCAACAACTAGAACTGTGAAAATTGCAAAAATGAATGAAGTTATTAATTCGAATGGAAGTTCATTGATCAAATAGCAAATCATAAATGTTAATGGGTTATAGGTATTATCCTCATATTCTTGATAAAATGTTGATTTTTCAATTGGGAAAACTGTAACATTACTCAACATACCAACAAAGTATAAGACAGTCACTTGTTGGATCAATCCTAATCTATTTAAAACAGATTCAGAGTCATTTCTCATTGGTGAAAAATATAAGGCATGAATGACTGATAATCCAGCGATTTGACCAAAACGACAAAAGAAAACATTAGGGCTTCTTAAAATTACCTTGAATTGTCTCTCTAAAATTGGTTGGAATGCAACTTTTAGAATATGTGGTTTTTTAATTAATGTTTTGTATTGATCAAGATCATATTCTTTGTTAGCTTTATCTTCAGATACTGGAATAGTATCTTCAGTGAATTCACCTTTATCAACTTTAGTCCAGTTTGCAATCATCTTAGCAGCAGTTTCTGGTCCATTTTCACTTCTATTTGAAATAACATCTAACATATAGTCTGCAAAATTCATTTCAGGTTCTGGTCTAAGACCCATGGAGTCAAAGTATTCAATCATATCTAGTGGAGCACCATCGTAAATAACTGAACCATTTGCTAATAACAAAACATTATCGAATTTTTGGAAAATTTCAAATTTTGGCTGATGAATTGTTAAGATAATTGTTTTACCCTCTGTAATAGCTAACTCGTTCAATAATGCAATAATAGAACTTGATGTAAATGAATCTAAACCTGAAGTTGGTTCATCCAGCAATAAAATCTTTGAATCATTCAATAATTGAATTGCAATTGAAACCCTTCTCTTTTCACCACCCGAGATACCTTTAGTATGAGCATCACCAATTGGTATATCAGCAACATCAGTAAGACCAATTTTTCTGATTAAATCAGTAACAATCACAGGGATATAAGGATATCTTGAAACATCTAATCTTAATCTAGCTTGATAATATAGGGTTTCTCTAACTGTTAAAGTTGGAATTAAAACATTATCATTTTGAACCACATAAGTTGTGATTTTTTTCAACAAATCAAATGGTATTTCATCTTGGTTCAAAAGTACATCACCTTTAGCTGAAATTGTACTTTTTTGTGTACGACCAGTAACAAAGTTCAACAATGTTGTTTTACCTGAACCTGAAGGACCCATAATTGCATTAACACCTGGTTTAAATGTACAAGTAACACCTTTGAGAAGTTGTTTAGCATCATACGGTTTACGCAAAACAGTATTCTTCATAAATGATGGTTTCAAAGTCAATCTGATATCTTTCAAGTTAACAAAAATTTCACCAATGAATTTGGATGAATAAACTTTAGTTAAAATTTCTTTGTTTGATTGAACACCACTATTGAACAGTGATTTAGTCTTTGGCAGAATTGGTTTAACTGTACGAACAGTCTTGCGTCTTGATTGAAACCAAAGTAAAGTACCACTTGCAATATTGAAAAATAACATCCACGCAATATTAACAACAATAGGTGTAGCATACCAGCTTTTTGGATAACCTAAGTTCTTCAAGACATATTCACCAGTATATTCATAACATTCACTGCTACCAGGTTCGTAAGGACAATCACCTGTATAGTCTGAAAAACTATTGGAAACTAATGAGCCAAAAGCATACCAGAAATTAGCTAAATATTTTGTCCATCTAACATACACAGGCATGGTTTTTGCATTAACGAAATAACCACATGCAGAGTTTTGTAATTGATAAAAATAATTAACAATCAAATTAGCAGCACCAAATTGATATTTACCCAACATGAAACAGAGTAGAGCAGTACCCATACCAACACCGAGAATTAATAAATTATTGATGAAAAATATACCAAAATTACTTGTTTCATTCAATCCCCACATAAAGTATGTAATAAGCGACCACACAATAGCAATTGGTATATCCTCCAAAACTAATTTGACCAATTTACGAGCCAAAAGAAACCCTGTAATAGAATGGACACCTTCTTTGCTATCTCTAACTAAAAATCTACCATCAGTTGCAGCTAACCTTTCAATTTCATAAATCAATGGTGTAAATCCTAAAACTTCACAACAAATATAAAGGGAAGAGGTAATAGAGCGGATACCACCTAAATCACCACCTGGTTTATAAAATGCATAACCCAATATGATTGAAAGCATAATCATGATACCATGTAATGTTATCATACTTTGACCATCCCTAATAGTTAACACATAGCATCTATGCATCAAAATTCTAACTTCTTTAATGAAAGATGGTTTGTTTGTTTTATTTTGGTTGAAAATTGGTTGACCAGATTCAAATGTGTTTGAATATTCAATGTTCGATTTCAATGATTGATGAGATCTCCAATGGGAAACAAGTTTGTTAACCCGTTCTCTGGCTTCCATTTCAACTTCTTTAGACACTGTTTGATCAATTGCAGAAACTTTCAATAAAAAATCAGCAAAATTGGCATCATCTTCAACTTTAATTTGTCTAGTAATATAATTAGTTTGTTCAAAATATGATTGACTTTCATTTAATGAACCCATAAATAACATTGAACCACCTTTTGCTAATAAACATAATTGATCAACAATTTCCAAGATTTCAGATCTTGGTTGATGAATGGTCATGATAACAGTGATACCAAAGTTAGCAGCTAAATCTTTAACAGTTTGGACCAAATGGATTGACGTGTTCGCATCAAGACCTGTTGTTGGTTCATCTAAGAATAACACTGAAGGTTTTGTCAACAATTGGATAGCTAATGACACTCTTCTCTGTTCACCACCACTCAATGTACATTTATACTTAAAATCGTTAATCATTGTGTTTTCAATTTTTTTCAAATCCAAAGCTTCAAATAAATAATCAATCAAGCTATCAATCTCTTGATTTGATGAATTTGGAAGTTTGAGTTGAGCTGTAAATTTCAAAGTTTCTCTAACTGATAAACCAGGCATGAACAAATCTTCTTGCAATAAATATGAAACATTTGGATTTCTTTGTGAATATTGAACCAAACCTTCAAATTGGAAAGGGTTACTTGAATTTTTGGCAAAACTCATTCTTGATGAAAGAGTATTCAATAATGTTGTTTTACCACTACCTGAAGCACCCAAGATAGCCAAAAGTTGACCTTTAGGTAAATCTAAGCTGATATCATTCAAAATTATTTTAGCTGGAGCACCAGTTTCAACAGCGGTACCTTGTTTCTCTTCATCATTATTCTTTCCTGGCAACTTTTGTTTCCAATCTTTCTTATCTTTCTTTTTGAAAACAACCTTCAAATTCCTAACACTTAAATCAACTCTTTCATTTTCAGGAACAAATAGATCATTATGATGTGAACTATGAACAGCATCTAAATTCATTATGATTTATACTTCCACAGCGGTTAATGATTCAATTATAGATTTAACAACATTCAACAAATGAGAGCACAGACAAGTATTTATATACTACCGACATTAATCTGAATCATTTCACGTACAAATTCTGTGTAAGGCAGAACCTTCTTTAAAAGGTATTATTATAACTTGACAAAACATTGTGGAAGACCTGTTAAACGAGCATTTAATACACTGATGTGTTTATTATAAATGCATTCAGCCATATTTTGAAAAATTAATATTTTACGAGCACACTAAAGTTTTAAGGTTCATTAAGGGAAAAAATTGCGATATGTCTTGAGTCACTAGCTTGAGTCAAGACGAAATTCTTCCAAGCTACTTGTAATTTGTGATCGAATGAATCCATTAATCTAATTTTTCAAATACGATGTTGTAAATTGCTTATATATGTAAAAGCTCAAAATAAGTAGCTGACACTTGGAACATCGAAATCATTTAAAAGAGGGGTGATTAATTAGCCTGGTACTAGTAGTAATCATGTATACTGTTAAAGGGATCATATACTTTAATTACGTTAGTAGCGACGCCATACTTATTGTGGTCTTGACTTCTGTTCTTTGAAGTACTAAATTTGGAAAGTTGGTTCGAGCATTTTGAAAGACACCTGCTGGAGCTTCTACATTAGGAAAGTCAGTACGCCCACTATTAAAAAAGTTTCATGGGTTAGCAATGAAATTGACCAAGTAAAAGTATTCTACACTGAGTAAATTATACATATATATTTCATCAACTTCATAGCTCTTTGAGCTGTCATATATTTACAAGACTCGTACAAATCATAACTGTGTAGAATACATATTATCACAACGAACTTTTGGACTGCCAAAACTTCTCCGACGACAGTTTGAAATCAATCTAGAAAACTCAACTCCAACTTCCCAGTAACATTTACTGAAACTTTGTGAAATCATTCCTAATAATCCAGTCATGTGATGTTTCTTTGGAACCAAATCTAATTTAGAAGCTTGTTGTAACATGGCATTATGGAAATGTACACTATCTTGATGTGCAATGGTATGAACTTTCTTGCCTGTTAGTTTTGTCAATTGATCTCTAATTCTTCTTAAATGGTCATATCCATTCTCAGACGAATACTCTGGCCATTTACCTTCTGGATCTTCCTCTAACAACTTGGATTCTGGTCCATCCAAATTATAGTTATAAGACCAAATCAATAATGTGACCAATGCTAAAACATTTAATCTATTCAAAATAGCATCTGTTTCTGGTGAATATTCCAAATTTGATTGTATTGGTACATCTTGTGGAGTTAAAAACATTTCAAATAAAAATAAATAACCATAAATTACTGAAATTTTACCAGCAGATGAATTTGCCCATTCACGTATTTTTTTCTCAACTAATTCATAATCTGATGGTTCAGCATAAACATTCATTCTCCATGGTGCACCTGCATAAACAAAATAATCATAATGTTGAACTCTTAATGTAATTTGTGCCATATGATAAACTGGAATTTTACATTTAGTATCATCTGTAGTTAATGAATATGGACGAATACTTTTCAATGATTGATCTTTCAATAAGTATGCACTTTCAGTATTACAACAACCTTCCATTATATCACAATTCCAATAATCAAAAGCTAAACTTAAAGTTTCCTTCCATGAATCTCTTAACTGTTCAGTTTCCAATATTGAACCTTGTAAATCTCTTTGTTGCATTTGTGACATAACAGTTAATAAACCTGACATTAATATTTTTTTACCAAATTTACTAGTTTTAACAGGTTCTCTATTCAGAACCTTTTTCAACCCAACAAGGAAAGGTAATGAATCATTACGATTTGGAATTTCTGTTGGTGTTAAATAACTTTCCCATAATTCATCATCACATGGTAAATCTAATTGAACATGATTCGAAAAAAGCATCAACTGATAACCGAAGACAATTGAGTGTGTTGAGTCAATATAAAATGCAAACAATGTTGATCTCTTAACACTTTCAAACTCAATCCATTTTTCCCAAATGGTGGCATTTTTATTTCTATGATAATCAGTTTTATTCTTTAATGGATTACCACCCATACCTGGTGATCTTCTTAATAATTGAATAGTAGTACCATGATGTAAAAATGCACGTTCATGTAATTTTCTATTACTTGCGAATCTTTCATAACATTCTAATAATAACAAACTTTGAATTATATGGATTTCTGAAGGCGGATGAAACTCATCAGAACTGAAAATGATTAATCTTAAAGGTTCAGCTATTAAATCTGCAAATTCTCTTGGATCTCTTGTGAAAGTTGAGCTTGGTTCAGCCGTTGCATAACTTGCACCTGTCATAATCATACTCAACAATAAAATTGGTGGGCAAGTTGCTGTGTTAAATGATGGTCTATGAATAATTGGATATTGAATATGGAAACAAGTCCAATAAAGATCCATAAATTTTTCTAAATATTGCAAATAATCATGATAGGCAATTCTTGGTACTAAATTTATTAAAACCTGTCTTATTTCTGGTGTAATTGACGTTTGCTGAGCCGGATTTGGGAAGTTTGGTGGAATTTGTAAAATGTCATCTAATAAATTTGATGATAATCCAAAAGGATCATCATTTGGATTGAAAAAATTATCACCACTGAAATTCGGTAAAGTCTCTAAATTACCAATTTTTGCTGGATTATTATCATCAAATAACCAATTAATTAAATTTGAAGGACTTGCAGGTGGATTTAAATGATCTGAAGAAGGAACTGCACCAGCACTTAGTGATCTCATAGATTGTGGAGACATAGTTAAAGTCGGTGATATATGAGAATGTGGATTATGGGAGTGATGACGATGCATTTGATGATTTCTTTCTGTTAATAAAGTAGTTGCGTCTGTCGTTGTTATCGGACCATCCTGTAAAGCATTCAGTTCTGGATTTGCTGCACTTAGATGAGACTCATTTCCATAATCATGTATATCAACTCTTGATTCGTCAACAACATTTGGTAATATGATTGAATCTAATGAGTTGATGGGTATTTTTGGTAATGAACTTTCGTTTTCATTTTTCATTGCTGTAACGCCATCATCATCGGTGGTTCTTTTTCTTCTTTTTCTTTTATTATCTGTGTTGTTTGCTCTTTCTCTTGCCTTTGCTTCTTCTTTGGCTTTGCGTACTTCATGTCTTTTAGAATGTCTTTCTAATAGATCTTTCCGTACGAATGATTTTTCACAATTATCCCAAGGACAATGATAAATAACTGTTGGATTATGATTTAATTTATGTCTTGCTAAATGCTCAGCACGTGAAAAGACTTTATCACAACCTTCAAAATCACAATTAAATACACCTGTTTGCCTTTTTTTTCTTTTACGTTGTTTATTTGATGAATCTGATATGGACCCTTCTCCATCATTTGACAAGTTTTGAAGTTGATCATTGGAAATAAGATCCTGACTTTCCGAAGAAGAGCCATGTTCCATTTTTATGGACATGCTAGTATGCAAATTTGATTAAAGAATATTGAAATGATGTGAGTTAATGATGTGTTTGGATAAATGATGTTGGTAAATAGCCGTTAGTGTCTACCTGTATGGATGTTTAAGGCCCGTTGATCTTGGGAAACGGCGGCAAAAATTAAAGAGAGAATGAGATATATTATCAATCACTTTCTTGTAAATATAATACCTTGAAAAAGGTAATATTCCACTGGTATTTGAATCCACTTAATCCACTTCAAAAGCGTGGAGATCTCTGTGTGTTTGTATCTTCTGTAATTTAGCACTGTTTACACGATGAGATTCTACGAGCATTTAAAAAAATCTCGTTAAATTTCAGCCGGGCCACGAAAAATTGTTTAGTTTTTTTTAGTTTATGAAAATGTCTATTGATAAATCGGTATATACACTCTGTAGTATGTTCCCTCGTGAAATGTGATACTATTCTCATGCAACTTTCACCCTATAATAGGAAACCCTTTTTAATAATATATACTTTTTCGATTCACCACTCTTGTTAAATGCTATATCTAGATCCACTAGTTATATATATGCATTGTTGTACCTGAGAAGATTAATTCTCTTTTTAATTTTTTAATTTGATTTTTTATCAAATGATCATAATTTTCCACCATGCGTTTTTAATAAGTTGTATCATGGTTTCTATTCTATAATTTAATGCTTATTAATTTTTCCATGTTATAATTTTAAATAATATTGTGGATCATTGAATAATATAGCTTATAATTCTATTATTTCTTGATTAATATTATTCCATAGTTGATCAGCAATTTTAATTGATATCCCTTTTTTTTTTTTTTTTTTTGTTTATTAATGATGTGATAATTCCAGCTTAAATATTCCAATTTTCTATTCATAGTTTTCTCTAATGTATAGTGTATAAGTGTATTTATTTATAATTTGTTTTTGTTTTTTGTTATAGGTTTTCTATTTTTTTTTGTTTTTTTAATAGTGTAATATTTCTAATTATTATTCCTTAACGTCTTATAATTTTTATATATATTCCAATTTATTATTATTCCAATTTAATTTGTATTATATTTCAATTCATGAGTATTCCTTAATTTATATTGTCATTTTTTAGATTCAATAGTATTTTCTCAATCTTTTCTTTTTCATCATAAATCTTGTTTTATAATGTTCCAGAAATTCACCTGTTATCTCTCCTTCAATCTTTTCAGTTGAATATCTTCTCTTTCCTCTCATCAGGTATATGAATTCTATAAATCTAGATTTGTCCAGTAACTCTTCTGGTTTGTTACTTATAGGCATATAAAATTCTTCAATGGATGGTAATTCAGTTTGTGACTCTGAGATTAGTTTCCATATCTCTTTTGATACTTCACATTTGGTATAAATGTGTGTAGTATCTTCTTCTTCTTTCAAACATAAACAACATTTTGGATCCAGTCTATTGGGGTATTGTGGTTTTAATCTAACACAGCGTCTAACCGTTAGATGCCCCAATATAAATCTATGTAGCCATTCGAGTATTCCAGGATTTTTCTTTTGATTCATATATAATTTTATCCACATATTTTTCCAGTTACTTTTGATATTTCTATTTGTATTGTCTACTATTATTTGTAGAGATGGTCTCATTATAAAGTTTCCACTTTCTCTATATTTCTTTTTATTATAATGTTTGAATGATTCCAACTGAATTTTTTCACCTTCAACATCCTGCATGTTTTTTAGTAAAGCCTCTTTGGCTTTATCTATTCTTTTTATTTGCTGGGTATATATCTGATGTTTATTCATAATCTGGAAATCTACCTTATCATATTCATTATCTTTAACCGTTAAAACTTCAAACCATGATTGTATCCAGTGTTTTTCCATATTATTGAAAAAATTACCTAAATTCAGTTCATCATTTTTTGAAGGTATTATATGGCTTATTAATTGCCAGGTGTCAAGAACTTCATCTTTCTCTAAGTTTGGAAGGTTTAGTGCTTGAATTCTATTATTAGAATCTTTATTTTTCATTAACCATT
Organism: Hansenula ciferrii; assembly: GCF_000313485.1. NCBI lineage: Eukaryota > Fungi > Ascomycota > Saccharomycetes > Phaffomycetales > Wickerhamomycetaceae > Hansenula > Hansenula ciferrii. Next base: position 365 of record NW_011887487.1, on the reverse strand, counting down.
TGGTAAAAGTTCCATCCAATATTTGCCACCAAGGGAATGATATTTGTTTATTTTCATCTTGTGTTCTGGGATAAAAAGCTGTTATTCCATTAACTGTATGTGAAAAAAACGTTTCTCTAATCATTTCTGTTGGAACTAATTGTAGATGATCTATTATCTGTGTAATGTAAAATTGGATTTTTTCAACTAAATATTGTGAATGCCATTGATTTCTATCTTGAAACAGATAGTATATAAATTTTGCTCTTCTCCCATTTAATTGATGTCTCAGATTCATTAAACCGAACCCACCCATTTGTTTAGGTGTATATAAAGTATCTATGTGAATACCTGGTAATTGTAATTTGATTTTTGTTTCCAGTTCT
>NW_011887486.1:0-56046 GCF_000313485.1 Hansenula ciferrii | reverse complement strand
AAAAAAAAAAAACATATATAGAATTGAATTTCCTGCTTGTTTGTAGTAGGTTGATCGCTAGAAATTTGCTCTCACAGATTAATACGACTTTAGATACATGACTTTCCTATAGATGTTACGTTCTTATAATAGATTGTGAGCAGAAACAGTTAAGAACAGAGCTAAGAAATTATATTGAAAAGAGCTTACTAGCTAGTTTTCATAGATATATTTATATTTATAAGCCGCGTTGTAATACACGGCCTTCTAGATACGATTGTTCTAGATCTCCTGAACACAGCTAGGGTGGGTTTAATGTTAGCGTTGATACACTGTTGAAGAAATGTAACCTTCGCTCTGATGCTATTGTGTTACATAGTTACAAATTCCATTAAATTTACTGGAATATTATCAATATAGTGGTTCCAACTTCCAACGGTCTATCAGTTGGATGATTTGGAACGAAGTCAAGGTAGTTGCTCCCAGGCTAAAAATGCACCCCATTCAAATATTATGGCTCAGTGTAAAACTGAAAACTAATTAAGTATTACCGATAGATCAAAGCTGAATATGATCCGCTGACTCATATTTGGAGGTTGGTCAAAGAATATACAGATAGTTCTTTATAGCTGTTGTGTAGTAGTTTAAATGGAAGGTTTCGAGCTTTGTAATTTATACTGGCCATGAGTACATTAAAAAATGAGCTCTTGAGTAACTGGCTCTGAAATATATACCCAAAAAAGTCTTAATATAAGCTATACATGATACAAAATATAATGTAAATTAGCCAAACGAGACGTTGTACATAAATCTATAATGTCATGTACATAGATATGTGGACTTCAAATTTTAACGAGATCGAATGAGCAGCTGAAAAACGTCCCAAACAACCTCACGAATTCTCCTGAGTTATGATCAAACACCGAATTCTTCATGTAACTTTCTATCTAGATCTATATTAATCCCCAAGATCTTCTCGATTGTTAATCATTTATCAACTTATATATTCACATAAGTACACTTTCCGCTAAATTAAATATATAACTTGTAACCATGGCAACTTAATTCTCTTAAAAAATATCCACAGAATCTGGAAAATGAACAACCGCGTTGAATGTTTTCGAGAATCCCAAGAACATGGTCAAAGCTTTGCAAAGAATACTGAGAAAAGTTTAATCTGCTTGTTATTATTTAACAAGTGATTATGTCTTTCTTGGGACTTAGTTGTGTGGAATTTAACATCATAACTATGTGTACAGGTGCTGTTTGTTATTGGAAAGTTGAAACTCGACAAAGTTATCGTCTAAAAATTCCCAACGCACCCCGTACTTATCGGAATTGTACGAAATTGTTTAATTGTGGTGGATCACTAGAATTTACAAATTGGATCACATTTGTTTTAATTTTTTGGATCGAACGTTGCAAATCCAAGGACGTTGTGAAACTGTTTTACTTCTAGAAGAATTGTAGGATGGTGTTATTATATATAAACGTATTTACTATTTACTCAAGCAGTTGTTCAGGTCCATACCTCTAGAGTCTATATGGTTCAATGTTCAACAGAGTTGGCATCAAGTGATGAACACGATCGATTCACACGGTATATTTTAACAATTTGGCGTACCAAGTAACAGAAAAGACTAAAACTTATCTAACCTTTGTAGCACTAACCACAGTGTACATTTATTGTATTATTTTAACAAACGTCTAGTAGGATTTCCTTCTTATAGTCTCCGTTTTGTTCTTGTGATTCTGATCTTCACTTTGGTTTTCTCGAGAAGAAAAACGCTCAACAATTCTCAAAAGTTATTTCCTTCTACAAAATCACAAACAAGATCATTTAAATCCTGGAAAAAGACCGTTATATATACAATTAATAAATTAGAACTTCTAGTCGCCAATTGAATACCAAAAGTATCTTTTAAAGGCTATTACACGGTTATTTTGATACTCCGTTTAAATTCTCGTTTGGCGCTTTTTTGCCCCTGTGAAGAAATACAAAGAAAAAAAAAAAGCAGATTACCAATTTTGCCCCGAGTACTTCAACTCTACGAAAAAACACAAGTTTAACAATCAACGATCAATCCAACCTAGGTGGTGCTAATTTTTCTGCTGATATCTCACTGTGCTGCTATTTATTTACACCATTGATTCTATTCATCTTAGCTGGATCAAGCTGCTCATTCCTTTGCACACCCGCGTTCAGATCATATTTATTCCAAAAGACAAATTACCAGACTCAAGCTCTCCCTTACTTTATAAAGCTATTTACCATACACTGAAAGATGTCATTAAAGAAGTGGCTTAGTAGCGGAAGCAATTCATCAACTAATGATAAAGATTCCACAACAATAGCTCCAAATTCCATACTGGCTAATAATACACAAAACCAAAGCAATGGAAAAGATGAGAATTCAACATCTGCTCAAGGTTCAGGCTCTTCATCAGTATCAAGTCACAAGGAAAAACATCATAATTGTGGTAACATCCCTGAAGAAGATGAACGTGATGAAGCTATTATTTTTGAGGATGAAAAAAATATCAATCATCATCATAATTCAATTCAACATAAATCATCAAGTATAACTGGAGGTGGAACAATTTCAACTACATTACATCCAGATTACCCATTTGGAGATGGTTCTGATAAAGTATTTGGTATGGAGAATTTTGGTTATACATGTTATTGTAATTCTATTGTTCAATGTTTATACTATACAAAAGCTTTCAGATTAGAAATTTTGAAAAATCCAACTTCAAGAGACTTGAATTCAAGAATAAGGAAATCTTCAATGCCAGGAAATAAAGCACATATTACTATCACTAATGCACATCATTTAAATCCTTCAAATAATAATGGGAACTCAAATGAAGGGAAAACTGTTAGACAATCACTGGGTAGAAGAACATCAAGTTTCTTTGGAAGAAACAAAAAAGATAGTATAACTGATGATGAATCAGAGCAAAATAATGATACAAAACAACCAAATCAGCCACCACAGCAACAATCACAAGCTCAACAACAAACACAACAAACGCAACAACACAATGGTCAAACTATAACTATACCCAACATCAAATCAAATTCAAATCAAGTCATTGTTGGTAAAACTGATGATCCAAATGCTAACTCAGATGCAAGAAAAAGAGCTGCATTATTTAAAGGTCCTATATTGAATGTTGATCATTCTTTAGTGGATTATGATATGAAAGTTTCATTATTTACATCATTAAAAGATCTTTTTGAATCAATGATTGAAAATGATTCAAAAACTGGGGTTGTTTCACCTTCTTATCTTATTGAAACTTTAAAGAAAGAAAATGAACTATTTAGAAGTACTATGCATCAGGATGCTCATGAATTTCTGAATTTTTTGTTAAATGAAGTTATTGATACCATTAATACAATACATAACACTAGAAAAAATGCATTACATGAATTATTTGAAGGTTTATTAACAAATCAAACCAAATGTCTTACATGTGAAAATGTATCAAGTCGTGATGAAACTTTTTTGGATTTGAGTATAGATTTAACAGATAATGAAACTTTAGAAACTTGTTTAAAACAATTTAGTGCAAGTGAAATGTTGAATGGTGGTAATAAATTTTATTGTGATAATTGTCATTCATTACAAGAAGCTGAAAAGAAAATGGGTCTTAGAAAATTACCAAAAATTTTAGCATTACATCTTAAAAGATTTAAATATAGTGAAGAACATCAAAGAAATGTCAAATTATTCCAAAAAATTAAATATCCATTATATTTAAAATTAGAAAGTGATATTCCAGCTGAAAAGCCTGAAGATGGATTAAAATTTTATCAATTATATGGGGTTGTGGTTCATATAGGTGGAGGGCCTCATCATGGTCATTATGTTGCATTAGTTAAGACAATTCAACATGGTTGGTTATTATTTGATGATGAAACCGTGGAAAAGATTGATGAAAGTTTTGTATTGAAATTTACAGGTGATTCACCAGATTTAGCTACAGCTTATGTTTTATTTTATCAAGAAATTTCTGAAGAACAGTATGATTCAAATATTAATGGCTCAACAGTCAAAGAAGAAGTTCCAACAAGTTTAGAAAAAGATGGTGGTATTGAAGAGAAGATCATTAGAGTTGATTCAAATAATACTTCTATAAATTCAAGTCAACCATCTACAGTATCTTCAGATAATCTTAATAATAACAATAAACCACCAGTTAGACCACCACCAACAGTTCTTGAACCTCCACAAGCTGAAAAATCAAGATTTAGAACACCAAGTTTATCAAGTATTGCACGTCTCAAACCAAAATCATCACAAATGACTGTAAATAGTCAAACTAATACCACTTCATCTTCATCATCATCAAATATAACTTCAAATACAAGTGCTACAACTGCAACTCCACCATTACAACCTCAACCAACAGCTTCAAGTTCATCTATACCACAAATATCCAATGTATCTACATTACAACCAAATTCACCAGTCACTGAACAACCACCACAACCACCAACTAGTTCAGGGTCAACAAGTTCATTTTGGAAAAGAAGAGAAAAAGATCCTAATAAAGTTAATCCTGTTGAAGAAAAGGAAAAAAAGAAGAATAGAATGAGCGTTAATTTTGGATTTAGAAAAAATAGTAATAATAATTCATAGAAAGCATTACTAAGATCAATAAGTTCCATTTATACACGTTTTTGCATACCCACCAACAAATATATCATACCCTGTAGTTGTATCAGAGTTTTTCTTTGTTGTAACGGTCAATTCACCATCTCTACCTAATTTACAACCTTGTTTAACAAGAAATTCCCCTATATAATTATCTTGATAAGCTAAAATAGAACCAATAGCACCTTAATCCTGAACCACAAACAGGATCTTCATCAACCCCATCATTTGGTGCAAAATTTCTAGCCTCATAAGTAAGACTTTCTTTATCATGATATTTACCGAACACATCAATACCAATGGATCCATTACCGGAAGCATTTAGTACTTGAGCAATTCCAGAAAAGTTTGGAGTAAGATCAAGGACATCTTGTGCTGAATTTAATTCAAAAGTTAACCATAATGGACCATCATCAACTAAATTTGTTCTTTTGACTTGATTTGATGAAATACCTAATTCTTTCAAGATTTCATTAGTTTCTGTAAACTCACTATGTTTAGCATATGGTAATTTGAAACTTATTTTACCATCTTGTTTAACATTAATCTCAACAAGACCGGCTTTACATTCTTGAATAATAATTCCTTGATCATTAGGTTTAATAATACCAGCTTCTAATAATGCATGACATGAACCAATAGTTGGATGACCTGCAAATGGTAATTCTGAACTTGGTGTGAAGATTCTTAACTTATAATCAGCTTTTGAAGGATCAGTTGGGGTTTGAACGAATGTAGTTTCTGATAAATTTGTCCAATTGGCAATTGTAGCCATTTGTTGATCTGAAAGATCATCAGCTTGGAAGAAGACTGCAACTGGATTTCCTTTAAATTTGGTCTTTGTAAAAACGTCAACTTGTTTGAAAGGCTTAGACATTATTGTGGAATGAGATGATTATTGAATTGATTAAGATAGTTGTTATTCTGAAGAAGGTGATTGTAGTGTTTAAGTATATGGCTCAAGATATATATAAGTTGAGTCATAAAGGTGACTAATTAATATTACTAGCTGGATCATATAATGCAAATTTAAAAATCAAGGCCACCCATGTGAAGAAATCTATAAAGCACGCCAATTCAACCAACAGGGAATCTTCGATATTATGATAGAACTAGAATATCTTGGTCCCAGTATAATAATTCTATATTGTACTTTTCAACCAACGTCACGCAGTATATATTTAAAATACGTACTACGTACTATGTACGCGAATAAACGGCCGTAGTTATTAATTAGTATAGTCTAATTAAACGCTACAACAACAACGTCAGAAACCTCCAACGGCTACCGGCCATGAAAATATAATCATTGAATTGACATTATGTGCACTCACAATATTAAATTCCAATAGGATAATTTGTGTATAAAGGATATCGGAATTTGGCGTACACTATTCGCGCTTATGTAATACAGTGTATATTAATTCTTTCAGTATATTCAATATTTGAATCATGTTAAGACTACAATACTATCAAGAGTTTAGCCGTTCACAGCCTGTAAGAGATCAAAAGAAAGCTGACCTATAAATATGGGATATGGCTGAAGCCTGAAACCTTTGAAATATCCGTTTTAAACGACTTTTAATTGATCAAGTAGTGCGTAATGTGTTATATAAGCGGGCGGGCTTTCATTTTGCACAATTTCTATTGGCCAGCAAAAGCGATGACCTTTTAGATTTGACACATAAAGTTTTGTTTTGATTACATAGAGCACATATACGTGGGATAATTACAAGTCAAAGGCCATTTTGCATAGTTATTCATTCCTGTTTTATCCTAGCCACTAATGCCCTTTTGGATACCAGATGGTGTTTTCATGGCTGAATAGATTTGTTTGTTTGTTATTACTGAGTTCTCAATATTGTTGATATCAGGTTCATTGCGATGGTACAAAAGATAGCAATAATTAACCCGTGAGCACAAATGAAAAATCTCATAAGATGAATCTTTTAATTATCAGCTCGGGTGATTTAAGGTTATAATTATCCAAGGCATTTAACCTGAAATAAGTTAATCACAGTTTATAGGACTGATTCGGAATACAATTTGCTTATTGTTCTCATAGGGTGGTTATACATGTTACATGATTGTCTTGGAAAATCTTATATATAAAGGTTGAAATATAATAGTGGTTTCGATTATTAGTCACATTCATTATACTCATACAAACTACAACTACAATAATGTTAAAGTTAGAGTTACGTTCAAATTATAATCCTGCCTTGGTAGGATTAAGATGTTTTACAAGATCAATATCAACATCAAAACCTAGACCAAGTGTTATTTTCCCAAATCAACCAGCTTCAGTTCCTAAACAAAAGAATAAATTAGATATAAGTACAAAACTTGTTGTTAATCCACCACCAAATCCAAATGATGATGGGTATATATCTCATCCAACTTTCCCACATCCAAAATTTACAGGTGAAGATTGTGAAAAAGTTCATTATGTTCATAGAAAACCAATAACTGTTGGTGATAAGATTGCAAATGGTGGTATGAGATTTTGCAGATATATGTTTGATTTTGTTACAGGTTATAAAAAACCAAAAGATGTTAATGGTAAATTACAAACTTGGGAAGGTACAAGATATGAAATGACTGAAGAAAAATGGTTAACAAGAGTTATCTTTTTAGAAAGTATTGCAGGTGTTCCTGGTATGGTTGCAGCTTTTGTTCGTCATTTACATTCCATTAGATTGTTAAAAAGGGATAAGGCATGGATTGAAACTTTATTAGATGAAGCTTATAATGAAAGAATGCATTTATTGACATTCATGAAGTTGGGTAATCCTTCATGGTTTACAAGATTAATTATTTATGTTGGTCAAGGTGTTTTCTGTAATTTATTCTTTTTGATTTATTTAATAAGACCAAGATATTGTCATAGATTTGTTGGTTATCTTGAAGAAGAAGCTGTTAGCACTTATACTCATTTAATTAAAGATTTAGATGCTAAAAGATTACCAAGATTTGATAATGTTAAATTACCAGAAATTGCATGGGTTTATTGGACTTCACTTGATGAAAATTCAACATTTAGAGATTTAGTCTTGAGAGTTAGAGCTGATGAATCAAAACATAGAGAAGTTAATCATACTTTAGCTAATTTAAAACAAAGAAAAGATAGAAATCCATTTGCTTTAAAAATTGATGGAGTTCCATTAGAAGATCAACCTGATGAATATTCTTTAAAGACTAAACACCCTGAAGGTTGGGCTCGTGATGAATTGAAGCTATGATAAATTTGATTGTTTTTGCTTTATGATTTGATTAATAATATATATGTAAATGATTGCTTATGAATTGAAATGAAAATATATGAGTTTATGAAGTTTTAATACGCGTAGTTTATATGTCTCAGCCTAAATTCTTAGGCAGCTTTCCTGCCTAGACTGTTTTTATCTCCGTCTAGAAATCTTAAAACCTAGGCTGAAGATTAGACACATAATTATCACTAAGAAAGAGCCACAACAGGAAGACACAATCCTACAATTTGATAAATCAATAGCTTATTGTCTATTTTTCAAGAAGAATAAGCTACATTGAACCAGTTAGTATATAGCCTTTCAATTTGCAATTATATTACTAATTCGTTTTTGAATATCTGCAAAAAATGATGAACTGTGGTACTAATGATTAGTCATTTCTAGAAATTCTATTATGTATTTAACCGTTAAAGATTCCTTCAAAATCCATCTAAACTTTACACACGTCTTTATATATAACCACTAACAATTGATCATTACATATCAATTAACAGATACAGACATGTCCACTTTCTTCACTTTAGCAAACGGTAACAAAATCCCAGCCATCTCCATCATTGGGATTGGTACTCAATGGTTCAATGGTACAAAAGATCCAAAGATTCATGAAGCTTTAGTTACTCAATTGAAACATGCTTTATCCTTACCAGGTAAAATTCATATTGATGCTGCTGAAAATTACCAAAGATATAATGAGTTAGCCAAAGCTTTAAAAGAAACTGATAAACCAAGAGATGAAATTTGGATCACTGATAAATATTCAAAATTTGCTGCTACACCTGTTGATCATCTTAATGAAACTTTGAAAACTCTTGATATTGAATATGTTGATTTATATTTGATCCATGATCCATTCTATGCTGGAAAGGAATTTGATATCAAACAAGCTTGGAAATATGCTGAACAATTATATAAAGAAGGTAAGGCTAAAAACATTGGTGTTTCAAATTTTGCTGTTGATGATTTAAAACAAATTTTAGAAATTGCTGAAATTAAACCACAAGTTAATCAAATTGAATATAATGCATTTTTACAAAATCAAACCCCTGGTATTTATCAATTTGCTAAAGAAAATAACATCTTATTAGAAGCTTATTCTCCTTTAGCTCCATTAAGTACAAGAAATGGTGAAACTAGTGAATTTTATGAAGTTGTTGAATCATTAGCTAAGAAATATGGTAAAGATCAAGGTCAAGTTTTATTAAGATGGGTTTATCAAACTGGTGTTTTACCAGTTACAACGTCATCAAAGACTGAAAGAATTACTAAAGCTTCACAAATTTTTGATTTTGAATTAACTAATGATGAAGTTTCTCAAATTAGTAAATTAGGTAATGAGCACAAAACTGTTCGTCAATATTGGACTAATGAGTATTCTAAATCTGATTAAAATTATGTGTATTTGTTTTAAAAACGTTATAATAGTGGATCTATATAAAACCTGATACTAGTTTTCATACTGGTGGTGCGTTACTGAATAAATATGAAATACTTTCACCATTATGTAAACGACGAATAGCTTCAGCTAAAGTTGGACTTATATCAATTTGATCTAATCTTTCATTTTCAATATTAATTGGAACAGTATTTGTACAAACAATTCTTGAAATTTTAGAATTTGCTAATTTTTTTTCTGCATCACCACTGAAAATACCATGAGTAACAATTGAAATAACTTCTTTTGCATTATTTTGTAATAATGTATCAGCGGCTTTAACTAATGTACCACAAGTATCAGCCATATCATCAATCAAAATACAGATTTTATCTTTAACATCACCCACAAGAACCATACGACTAATTTCATTAGCTTTTTGACGTTCTTTATGAATTAAAGCAAATTGTAAATCTAATTTATCTGCAATTGATGCAACTCTTTTAGCACCACCAGCATCTGGAGAGACTAATATAGAATTCTTAACATCAAATTGTTCTTTAATATATCTTAAAACACTTGGTTCAGCATAAAGATTATCAACAGGTATACGAAAGAAACCTTGAATTTGTGAAGCATGTAAATCCATTGTGATAACATGATGACAACCTGCAGTTTGTAATAAATTTGCAATTAATTTAGCCGTTATTGGAGCACGAGATTTATCCTTTTTATCTTGTCTAGCGTATGGGAAATTTGGTATCACAGCGGTAATACGACGAGCTGAAGCTGTTTTACAAGCATTAATCATTATAAGTAATTCCATCAAGAAATCATTAACTTCATCTTCTCCACAACCTGTTTGAATGATATAAACATCTTCATCTCTAACTGACTCACCAATAGTCACTGAAGTTTCTTGATTTGAGTATTGATAAACACCGATTTTACTTAATGGTAATCCTAATCTATTCCAAAAAGTTAGTTTTATGTTTATTTATCTCAAAAAATCATGTATAAACATGTGGTATCTGTGATTAATCTTACTTTTTTGAAATCTTTTCAGCTAATTCAGGATGTGAATTACCAGCTAAAAGTTTGATAGAGTTTGGTACTGTAGTCATCTTTATTATCTATGATCTATTAGATATCTCTTTTTATGATATAAAAACGATGTTGTATCAAAAGAACTCAAATTTAGTAAAGTTCCATTCAATCAAAACTCATGTTCATTATAAAAATTTGACTTCGGGTAATAAATTATGTAAGCGGTGGTGCGGTGATTATATAATGTGCTCTCATACTGAGTATAATATTGGTGATGAGATGAGCATTTTAATAACATCAAGAGAGAATTTAACAATGAGGACAGTGTTCAGATATATCTAGATGATTCTTTAAGACCTAGGCGTTTCTGTGAAGTTTTCTGGAAAGTTGGGAATATCTGGTTGTACATCAGCTAGAAGATCATCTTCACAGACCATGGGCATACTCTCAGAACTATAGTTTACCCTTGTACTGATATCTTTATCCCTCCAATGCTTATGAAAACAGCTGTATGATATTCTCAAGTTGATTCCAGCTGACTGATGTCAAGTAGGAAAGCTCTTCAACTATAATCTCTGAGATGTGATCGATTAATTACTCAGCTAGCTTAAGATCAAGCCATCATGTTGAATGATCACATCTTTTGAAATATATCAATTAATTACACCAACCTTTTCCAAGAAAACAACGTCGTGCACGTTGAGTTAATTATTCACACAATGATCACTATCATTCCCCAAAAATAGGACGTTGTTATTGATCTATACCCCTAAAACATGTAGCTCAATTACTTGGTAACCCCTTGATCTGGATCAAATCATATCAGATCTATGGTAAACCTAAAAATAGAATACAACTAATCCTTGTGCTGGCTATCTATAAATTACATCATGCTAGTTAAAAAATTATTCAGCCAAGATGACAGCATTCACCTAATATTAACCAATTGTCAAGCAGTGCTCTCGTATTCTCGTGAGCTATCGGGGTTTTAACGACATTGAAGTTTTCGTAATTACCGATTGCCATATACCATATACCTCAAAGCGAATACATCAAAAGAAATTTTACCTCACGCTTCGCCAGCAAACAAAATATTAGATCAACAATTTCATATATAGATCAATTATCAAAAACAACTCGTATACACCACAATCGATTTACATTCAATCTAAAAGGTGCAATCTTAAGCATTGAATATCGTAGACCCTTCACAATATAACCAAACCCCCATATCAAGTTCAAGATATAACTCAAGCTTGCTTTGAAAGCACCAGTACACACCAAGACTTCACGAACAAAACTTTGACAACTCTGATCAGAATACCAAGACGGATCAACCACTAACAAGCACCACCCCATCATAATAATTTTCTATGCACCTAATTAAAATAAGAACCAGCAGAGCGAATTTTGTTTACTTTTATTCAAATGCGGTAATTTCGGGCTGATTGTGCTTAGTCAGTTTCCGTTTTGGGTTAATTAATTATATGCACGTAATTAAAAAGTAAGCAGGTTATATTCAAATTATCAATTTGTGATTATTTTTAGATCTACAATGTGATAATGATTGATTAACATAGGATTTTTAGATCGGGAGTTATGGATCTTTGATAATGTCAAAATGTGTATAAAAGGGAGTGAATATCCTTCATGATTTACAATCTTCTTTCCTTTTGTTCTAATCATCAATTCAATTGAATACAAATCTTTATCTACTTTAAAGAACAATCAAACTCATTACACATTCAAATTATATTACAATGCAATCAAGATACTCTTTGTTAACTGCTGCTTCATTAGTTGGTTCTTCATTAGCTGCTTACATTCCATCTGAACCATGGTCAACTTTAACTCCAGAAGCTCCAGCTCCATCTGGTGCTACTACTGAATATACCAAAACTTTCGGTATTGCTGTTGTTCCAATTGCTACTACTTCAGCTGCTCCAAAAGCTAAAAGAGATGTTATTTCTCAAATTGGTGATGGTCAAATCCAAGCTACTACTTCAGCTGCTGCTTCAAACTCAGCTAAACCAACTGCTCAAGTTATTTCACAAATTGGTGATGGTCAAATTCAAGCTACCACTTCAACTGCTTCAGCTCCAAAACAAACTGCCCAAGTTGTTTCTCAAATTGGTGATGGTCAAATTCAAGCTACTACTTCAACTGCTTCAGCTCCAAAACAAACTGCTCAAGTTGTTTCACAAATCGGTGATGGTCAAATCCAAGCTACTACTTCAACTTCTGCTCCAAAAGAATCTGCTCAAGTTATCTCACAAATTGGTGATGGTCAAATTCAAGCTACTACTGCTACTACTTCTACTGATGTTGTTTCACAAATCGGTGATGGTCAAATCCAAGCTACTTCAACTTCTGGTGCTGCTGAACCAAGTTCAACTGGTGCTCATAAATCTGGTGACTTAGAAATCCAATCAACTTCATGTTTAACTGATGAATCATTAGCTTTAACCTTAAAAGATTCCATTTTAACAGATGCTAAAGGTAGATTAGGTGCTATTGTTGCAAACAGACAATTCCAATTTGATGGTCCTCCACCACAAGCTGGTTCAATTTACGCTGCTGGTTGGTCAATCACCAAAGATGGTAACTTAGCTATTGGTGACAATGATGTTTTCTACCAATGTTTATCAGGTAGTTTCTACAACTTATATGATGAAAATGTTGCTGAACAATGTACTGCAATCCACTTAGAAATTGTTGATTTAGTTTCTTGTTAAACTGCTTTCAATAATAGCTTCTGATTTCATTTGCTAATTCATTACATTATTTAACGATTCATTTCACGTCATCTTTTTTGGTTTTCATTTACGCATTTTTCTAATTCATGGGACTTTTTCATCCATTGGTTTAATCTTTTTTGCATCGGTGCATTTTTACAATTTATATAGGTTTAATAAATATTATAGTTACAATTAAAAAAATCATAGTAGAATTCAATTCAAATTAGTTCTTTCTTTATATAGCTTTCAAGTTACTATACTAAAAAAATCGCGGTCTTAATAATTTAAAACCCGCGAACTCCTTTTCTGGTTAGTTCACAAAAATAACACTTCAGCAAAATGAGAGATATAAATACTAACTAATCTTAGTTTTGAAATCCAAAATATACTCAAGCTCTTGAAGTATTTGATTCATCTTAGCTGATATATCGCTGCTGAAATGGCTACTAAACAGGCACACAAGAGACTCACAAAGGAGTACAAGGCCATGGTGGAAAACCCACCTCCTTACATCACAGCTCATCCTTCAGAAAATAACATCCTTGAATGGCATTATTTGATTACAGGTCCAACTGATACACCATATGAAGGTGGCCAATACCATGGTACTTTAATGTTCACTCATGAATACCCATTCAAACCACCAGCTATCAAGATGATCACGCCCAGTGGACGTTTCCAACCAAACACAAGATTATGTTTAAGTATGAGTGATTATCATCCCGATCTTTGGAATCCAGCATGGAGTGTTGCAACTATTTTGACTGGGTTATTAAGTTTCATGACTGGTGATGAAGATACCACAGGTTCTTTGAGAACTAGTGAACTAACAAGAAAGAAATTTGCGAGAGCAAGTCTTGGTTGGAATTTACAAAATGAAAGATTTATAAAGAATTTTAGTGATTTAATTGAAGAAACTGAACAAAAGATTAAAGAATGGGATGCTAAAGATAGAGCTGAACTTGAAGCTAAAGCCAGTAAGTCAACTAGAGCTCAACAATCTAAACAAGAAGAAGAAGTTGATCCAAATACTTTAGATCCAGAAGATAGAATAAGATATGAACAAGCCAGAGATGCCGTTGAAGGACAAAGCTCAAAAATGGTTTATTATATTTTGGCTATTGCAGTTGCATTTGGTTTATTCCGTTTTATCAATTGAAATCTTATGCCAACTACTAAATTCACTCTTTTTATTTTTTATATGGGGATGATGGGAAATGTGTTTGTTTTATGATTAATGGTTATTTACTTTTGGCTTCTTTTTGGGCTTCTGATTTGCATCTTTTATCCTTTTTTAAATAAATATAGATGATATTTTTGATCGAGTTGTAAGTATAGAGCTACTGTAGTGTACAATAAGTAATGAAATGAAATGCAAAATTCGTTAAAACGTATAAAATCTATGGAAAATAATGATCGACTTCTCTCATATAGTGGTATCAGATAACTGTAACATGGAACTTAAAAATTAAAATTATTCAAAATAACTTTACCATGAGCATGACCTAATTTTAATCTATTTTCAGCCTTTTTATAATCTTGCCAATCATAAATAGAATCAATTTTAACATCCAATTCACCAGATTCCAACATATCAACACCAATTTGTAACCATTCATCATTTGGTTTTGGATTGAAATAAAATGGAACATAAGTCATACTCCAAACTGAACCAAATAATGAACGAGCATTCATTGCAGGATTATTCCATGCATTATATAAATCTTTTGTATAATCTGATTTATAATCACCAACTGTTGTTATATAATAACCTCCTTTAGCTAAATAATCAGAAGTTTTCTCCAAGATATCATAACCACCAACAGTATCAACAATCAAATCAAATTTTTTGGCAGGAATTGCACGACTTTCAAATATATTCCCAGATTCATCATAATCTTTATAAACACCAGTTGTACTCAAGACTTGTAAAACTTTTGGTAAGTTATTGTTAACTTTATAATTTATAGCTAATTTAGCACCAGTTTCTTTGACTAATTTTATAGCTGAACCTGAACAAATTACTGCAATATCTTCAACTTTATAATAATGTTTTAAAATTTGAATACACATTAAACCAACACTTGAAGAACCACCATTAATTAATACAACTGAATCTTTTGATAATTGTTTTTCCGCATTTTTCAATAATTGGAATGCAGTACCAAATGTATATAACCAACTACCAGATTTTTCCCAACTCAATTCTTTTGGTTTAGAGATGATTGGATCAACACTTGGATCGATTTGAATATCTGATGAAATGGTTCCAAGGGAATTTGGATGGAAATATATCCCACAAACTTCATCACCTTCTTTGAATTGATCCTTGTATTTCTTACCAGCTTCAACAACAACACCAGAATATTCACGACCAATACCTCTTTCATAATTAAAATTTGAAGTATAAGAGTTTTTAATTTTCAAATCAACAGGATTTAAACCAACAGCTTTGATCTTTATAACCACATTATTTGATTTTATTGGTAATTTATACTTAATATCATAAGTGAATGTTGGATCTTTAAATTTTGAGAAGAAAACTAATTGTTTTGTTGGGATATATTGAACATGTCTTAATGGTCTACCAACTCTTTCTAAAGTTGTTAATTTTGGTGGTGATAAAGGTTTTGGAGCAGGTGGTTTATCAGATTTATAAGTTGCAAGGACAACTTTATCAGGGTTAAACTTTTCAGGCATCTTCAAGGGCTTCAATACACTAGTATCTAATAAACTATACTTCTAAAACGAAAACAAATTTCTGGAGACATAAACAATGCTCTTTATATTTCTGATAAGTCGGCAAGTTCCAACGGACATACTGGTTAGCGCAGGATCTGAAAGCTTCTCAATAAGCACATAATCTCTCGGGAAGTGCAGCCATTCCAGTGTATGAATATGAGAAATGAGAATTATGACACATTTGACAACTTCTCTGATATATTCTTCTCATTCAGCAGATCTGGTTTACTTAAGGTTGACTTTTTTTTTGGCTTCTCTACAACAAATTCCGAATGAATTAAAACTTTTATTAACCGTTTTTCCTAAAATGCAACCTATTAAATTATACAAGTAAATTAGTTTGACTAAATTAATACTGAATGATGTTTCTGAATACTAAATCTGTGCTATCTGTGTGGTGCTTTAAATGGAGGTCCACTATGTAGCTGTGATTGTTCTTCATATTCATATTTCCAGTGTTTGTGTGTGGACTGCCACTGTCTTTTCTGGAGCTATGTACTACCTTCTCATGTTGATTTACTAAAAAAATTAAAACAATAGAAAATCTCTAAGCAGCAATAGGTTGTGCAACTAAATCATCAGTATTCATTTCTTCATAGAACTCTTCAAGATCTTCAGGTTCAAAAATAACTTGAATCATTAAAGAACAACTTGGACAAACTGCAACATCTTCACCATCTTGTAAATCATCAATAAATACTTGGAATTTATCACCACAAGGACATGGATATGTGAATAATTGTGTTGTAGGATCAAAAGTCATATCCTCAATTTCTATCTGATCATAGTATGACATCTTGTTGTATTAAAAATATGTGATATTGAATCTTGATAATAGTCCGAATACACCTTTTAAGCAATTGTTTCAAAATAAATTAATTTTAAAGGTCTCTTGATCTTATTAATAACAAAAGAAAGGTTGAGAAAAAAATTTAAAAAAAAAACTTAAAAGAGCCCTAAAGTTGAGACCAGCCACATGATACTTTGATAGGGCTCGTTTGTCAAAATTGATCACCAACTGTGACAAAAATCTATTTCAAACATCCACACACCTCATATGGTACACGCACTTCTTCCCAGCCAAACAATTTTCGCACTCGCTCCTCATTCTTCCCACCGGTGTTGCACTGGGCTCCTCCCAACCAACCTTCTGTCTAGCAATATCCCATTCTCTGCCTAGCTCCTAACTTTTCTGCCTAAGTCTCTGTCTAGCCATCTTACTGTGTGCCCCTTTGCAAACTTTTCTCTTTTTCCGCGAATTATTTTGTTTTTCGTGGAATCTGTCCAAAGACTCTTGAGTTTTATGAAAAATTGAAATCCATAATCTTTCTTCTTAATATTAGAGAAGAGGTATCAACATCAAGGATCAATACTTAGTAAGTGGGAATACTATCATAAAGTGTTGCAAGAAAGGAATCAAGTCTATACATAAGAAGAAGGGAAGAAACTCTATCATATTTATTACATTCATATCCCTATTTGTTTATCATTCCATTTCATTAAAAAAATTTGAATCATCATATATTAAGATTTATTATATATACTTTATTCAACAACACTTTTGAAAAGAATAATTAAAGAACATTCATACTAACAAGTTTCATAGTTTATAATACAAAATGGGTATTTCAAGAGATTCTCGTCACAAAAGAGCCGCTACTGGTGCTAAAAGAGCTCAATTCAGAAAGAAGAGAAAGTTTGAATTAGGTCGTCAAGGTTCAAACACCAAAATTGGTACCAAACGTATCCATTCAGTTAGAACTAGAGGTGGTAACCAAAAATTCAGAGCTTTAAGAGTTGAAACCGGTAACTTCTCATGGGCTTCAGAAGGTGTTTCAAGAAAAACCAGAATTGTTGGTGTTGCTTACCATCCATCAAACAATGAATTGGTTAGAACTAACACTTTAACCAAAGCTGCTATTGTTCAAATTGATGCTGCTCCATTCAAACAATGGTTTGAAAACCATTACGGTACCACTTTAGGTAAAAAGAAAGGTCAAGCTAAAGCTGATGAAGAAGAAGTTAAAAAATCAAGAAAATTAGAAAGAAAATTAGCTTCAAGATCATCATCATCAAAAATTGAACAAGCTGTTGACTCACAATTCGGTGCTGGTAGATTATACGCTGCTATCTCATCAAGACCAGGTCAATCTGGTAGAGCTGATGGTTACATCTTAG
Source organism: Hansenula ciferrii (assembly GCF_000313485.1). Taxonomy (NCBI): domain Eukaryota; kingdom Fungi; phylum Ascomycota; class Saccharomycetes; order Phaffomycetales; family Wickerhamomycetaceae; genus Hansenula; species Hansenula ciferrii. Next base: position 38,051 of record NW_011887486.1, on the reverse strand, counting down.
AAGGTGAAGAATTAGCTTTCTACTTAAGAAGATTGACTGCTAAGAAATAGATTGTTTAATAGGTTTTCTTTCATGTATCATCAAATTTTTACGGTTATAATAAAAAAATGGTGTTTGTAGTTTTATTTAATCTTTCGTCTGTAGTTCTCATATTGATAAATCTTTGATGTCATTGTATGTGATAGAAATCTATAATATTATACTTGACTCTTAACTCTTGAGTAACGTTAAGAGTTAGAATTTACAATTAAAGATTCAGGATTCAGAATTCAGCCCATAATTCAATACTTCAGAATCTTTGGTTCGTATCTGAGTTATTTAACTAACGGTCATCAATCAAGACTTCAAACTTAAGCGTTTAGTTTTTTTCTACAAAAATCATCATATTAAATCATAAAATCATCATATTCAATATATACTCAAAAAATTATTATAAACTAAATGAAATTTGTTAGTCAAAATGAATCTCAATGAAATCATAAAACCTAACCCAATTCAAGAATATGAAAACACAGAATATAATATCTTGAATTTAAATCAGTAAAGGCAATTTTTATCCGCACTTCGCACCCTCGTAAGGATGAAATTAGTACAGGTCTGTGTAATTTTTTTTTCATCATTAAGAATATAAGATATTATTGTGTTTCCCTTGTTGTAATTGGTTATGGTTCTTTTGTTATTCTGATATTGAAACATACTTTTTTGATTGATTTTTGAATAGAGAAAGTACCTAAATGGTTGTTCAAGAAGAATAAAAGAATCTCGACGATTGTTTTTTTTATGAGGAAATTGGGAACAAATTTGAAATCTTTAATTCGCGAAGACTTTGAAATGGGCACGTACTATATAACATTTTAGGGCTTTAAAGCTCAAGATTTTGAATTTAATTTGGTTATGATAAGAGAGAAATTGGTTCTATTTGAGACAAATTGATCAGTTTTTAGGCAATTGAGCAGGATTATCTCGGACCAGTCTAGTCAATTGTAACAAATGGGTTTTCGGGAACCAGAAGAACTAACTTTTGTTCATTACAACATCAACATTGACAACAAATTGGTCATTATGATCTAGCTAACCCAAAACTCAATCAGTCTCTGGACTCAAGAGACACCTATTTTTTCCAATATCCACAAACGTTTCAAATATTAGTGCTTTTGACAAGTCAGATCTGAACTGAGTCATTAATCTTTAAGCTTTGAACACATCTAGAGCTTAACTGAAATATAAGATCGTAATGCACTTCCAGTCTTTGGAATGCTGACATTGTAGCTTAAAATACCTGAAAGCTCAAAAAGTACCCATACTCATCACTTGGACAAATTTCGGCAAACTTCAACGATTAAGCAACGAAAATTTGTCATTGTTACCGTTTTGTAACGTACAATGAAATGAATTCAAATTCAAGATTCGGACTTTTCTGAAAGAATTCGCGGCTAAACTATAGGAAACGTAGCAAAACGTCAGATCAACAGATCATTCAACAAAGATCAAGATCTTTATTTCATAGGTCTTCATTATAGGTGGATACATAAGATACTATGAAATACTCTACTTTGCTATCACTTGCATCTATATTCACATACACTTTGGCACATGGAGATCATGGTTCACCTGGGTCAGATAGTACAAATTTAAAAGAATCACCTCCAGATGGTCTAACTTGGGAAGAATGGCATATGAAACAAGAACATGGATTAGATGAATATGATGCAGAATCATTTTTCACATTACATGATTCTAAAAATAAAAACTATTTGGATGCTGATGATATACTGAATGCTTATGGATTAAATAGAGATGAAGTTGTTGGGAAAGGTGATGGTTTAGGTAGTCATGATGATTCTGAAGGTATAAGTAAAGAAACAAAAGATCAAATTGTCAAGGCAATTTTGAAAATGATGGATGCTAATACAGATGATAAAATCACTAAAGAAGAATATTTAAAATTTGCTAATAAAGGTGGGAAATTTCCTGATTTAGGTGTTGGTGTTGGTCATCATGGAGATTTTGAATATGAATATGAAGTTCATCATTGGAATAAATATCATAAAGATCAAGATCCAGATATTAAAAATATACATAAGGAAGATATTGAACATGAATTATTACATCATGAACATGAAATTGAACATGAAGTTGATACTTCAGTAGGAAAATGGACTGATGAACAATTTGAACAATATATAAAATTACAAAACATTCCAAAAAAATTTAGATCATGAATATTTAAATATTAATTTGATTATGAATATAAATAAAGTTATTGATTAACTATTGATAATAATTTTTGTTGTAAATCATTAGAATCATAAATTTTAAGATCATCTCCAAGCATTGGGTCTTTTGATACTTTAATACATTTAATACCTACTGCTTCAATATCATCTTGTCTAACCTTGATCTCTGGGTTTTCCATAAACATCAAATGTGTGATTATATCTGTGTAGTTTAATTTAACTGCTTCATCACTAATACTATAATTCACGGCTTTACATATTGTTAAAATGAAATCAAAAGCATCAAGTCCAGAAGTTTCACGATCATGATTCCCATTTAATAATAAGATCTTTGGAGATTTTGATTTAAAAATTGACATCCCAATCCCCTTTAATATAAGCACAGGTATTGTACTAGTCATTAATGAACCTATGGAATAAATTATTGCCTTTGAATCATTTATATCTTGAATAGCTCTTGAATTTGCTTGTGGATGAATTTCTTCACCATAAGGATTTATATAGAAAATCTTATCAATTGGTGAATTTAAAGGTTGATTAACCTCTTTAGAGAAATGTAATTGTGATTTAGCCAAATCTGGGTGTTGATATGGAACATCTTCATGATTTTCATGTAATGCCACAGGATCATAAATTTTATGAACTGAAGTTGATGAGCTCATTATTGTGGATATAGGTTCATTTGGATGTGAAATTTGAGATTGACCAGTTATTACTTCTCCATTGTTCAATTGTGCACTTATATGATATGTATAATTTGTATTTAAACAAGGTAATATTTTGATATTAGGAGAGACTCTTGTCATTCTTAAAACTAATTCAATTGCACTATCTAAAGATCCAACAAATAATCTAATACCAGTTAAAAGTAAGTTCCCAATACTTGCCATTTCATATTTGAAATTTGTTGATGGATTTCTTGATTTTTTCAATAATTCCATATGAACATGAATCAAAAATGATCTAACCATTTCTTTACATTGAATTTCTAAATTATTCCAAATCTCATGTTGACCTTCCACAATCTGTGTCCATTCATGTTTAGCCTCTTCACTATCTTCAGATAATCTATAACTTAACAATTCTTTGAACCCACCTCCATCAGGTATCAATCTAGTTATTCTTGATCTTAAATCACCAATTGCAGGACCACCAAGTACTCTCAGGATTTCAGAAGTTGAACCACCATTATCAGAAACTGGTAGGATGTATGTAGTTTTAGGGGATAATGATTGAAACAGATTAACTAATGAGTTTGAAGCTGTACCACCAGAAATAACCACCAGTTGTTCACCCATGGTTTTTTGTCTTTGTACTCTTTGATGATCAACATAAAGAACAACAAATTGTTTATTTTTATTGTTTATTTTTTTAATTTTGGGATGGGGCAGCAAATTCCCCAGATCAATATAAATAGGAAATCAACCGCTGAAAATTTGAATTCTTTTTTCCTCAATTTTGCCACTTCAATAAAGTATTTCAAATCTAGGATTTTGTTCATTAAAACCTTTCTGACTTTCTGATTCCTTATCTACACTATTCGTGTTCAAAAGTTCGTTTTAAAGCTTTGAAGAATCCAATTGTGTCTGGATATCATTGCATATTGATCCTTGAACAAAATCAAATTCGAAGAATAGAGCGTCAATTGACCTTATCCTTTGAGAATTGATACTTTGCTTATAGTAGACAGATCATTCATTTAATGCTTCAATATACAAGGGATTCTAGCTTGAGGAAGTATTATACATTTGAAACAAAATGGAATATTGATCAAGTTGGATCACCCATGTCTATATCTTTAAAAATACTTATTTGTAGTTTATAAGCACTGTGATGGCAAATCAATAGAGCGACTTTCTATAGGAATTGGATATATCTATTCAGCACTTACTATCATATATATAGTATATTCTAAAAGAATTCTATTACCTTTGCTTAAAATCGGAAAAGCCTTAATATGTATAAGTTTTATGGATATAAGATAATGAGGTACCTTATGCAATTCGCGGGCGCCAAAATTATACTGTATCTCTATATCTGGAATTATTGAATGATATATGGCTCCGGTAGAGTTGATAATTATGTAGAAATAATCCTTGAAGTCTGAATTGTATCAATATAGCTTCAAAATCTCCAAAAACGCCAAAAACAAAATTGAAGAAATATTAAAGTCTTCAATCTTAAAGTAACATAAAAAATTCCAAGGTTGACAATTTAATGAAAATTAAAAATTCCAAAATTTCAAACTCGTTTTTAGCACCTAAAATTAGTATTGAAATATACACAAACTCCACATCAGCAAATTAAAGTATTTTAATTGCATCTTTACCATACAATTTTATTCCATTATCAACGTCTTCATATATTGGGCAAATTTTGGGGCCTGATATTCGCGATTCGGGTTTATAAGTGCGCTGCTAAGCTTTTAAGGTACCACACCACAGTTTTAGAAAATAATTAGCACAATGTACATCAAGATTTAGCTGCATAATATACAGCATAGTAACAATAAAGAGAAAGCATAATCATGAGATCGAATATAATAGCATATTATCTACACATTACACCACTTGATAAGAATCTCTTCACCTGACGATTTTGAGATCTGAATACAATCACGGAGTATGCCCCAATTGGGAGATCCATCCGAAAACTGTGGATTCTATTTAGAAAATTTGTTATCTTTCAAAACAACAACACAGTTTAGTCAAAATTTGTTTCCATTCTTCAGCGCGTTCAAAATTTTAGACTTAATAGCAGCAGCTTGTGGCTGATACACCGATCACGACTAACACAGCATTATACAACCACCTCAGGGCTCATACAAAACTAACGTCAGAACGGCAAAGAATTTTTTTTTTACATCAATTTTCATTTTGAGTCAGCGCTTGTTATTTATAAGGAATTAGATCTGCTGTTTTTATCTTTGTTAATCAGATATTCATCGACGGTGACTACACGTACCACACAGACAAGATGGCTCCCAAGAAGAATCAAGAGTCGTTTAGACAACAAATGAAAGGATTTCCTTGGTCACAAATCTTTGTTATTTCATTAGTTAGATTTGCTGAACCTATTGCATTTACTTCATTATTCCCATATGTTTATTTTATGGTTAAAGATTTTGGCGTTGCAGAAAATGAAGCTGAAGTTTCAAAATATTCAGGTTATTTAAGTTCAACATTTGCATTTTGTCAAGTTTTAACAAGTTTTAATTGGGGGAAATTTGCTGATAAAAATGGTCGTAAACCAACTTTAATTATTGGTCTAACGGGTAGTATTATAAGTTTATTATTATTAGGTTTTGCTAAGAATTATTATTGGGCACTTTTGGCAAGATCAACAATGGGTCTTTTAAATGGTAATGTTGCAGTTATTAGAACAATGATTGGTGAAGTTGCAACTGAAAGAAAACATCAAGCTTTAGCATTTTCTACAATGCCTTTAATTTTCCAAGTTGGTTGTGTTGTAGGTCCATTAATTGGTGGGTTTTTAAGTGGTAAAACAACAAGATTTAATGTATTAAGACCATTAGTGGAAAAATATCCATATGCATTACCAAATTTATTTGTTTCAGCTTTATTATTCATAAGTATGATTACAGCAATTTTCTTCTTAGAAGAAACTCATTATAAACATAAATATAGATTTGATCCATTTGTGGAATTAGGTGATTCAATTAAAAGATATATTTTCAAAATTGAACCAAAATCAAGAGCATGGCACAAATTGTCTATTGATAATACTTCTAAACAAAGAAGAAATACACCACCTTCCCCAGCAATTATTGACGAAGAAACTGCATTATTAGATGAAGATGATGATGAAGATAATCGTGAAACATCAATCAGTGCTGCACATCATAGAGATTATAGTCCAGAAATAGAATCAGATGAATCAATTAAATCAGTTGGTAATGTTTTAACAAGACGTCAGAGTGTTGCTCTTGTTAGAAGTTATTCATTACATGAATCTCAAGATGATGAAAAAATTAATTATAAAGAATTATTAACTCCACATATTTTTTATGCAGTTGTTTGTAATTTTATTATGAGTTTACATATTGTGGTTCATGATGAATTTTTACCAATTTTCTTGGCCTATGATGTTGCTAGAGATAAATTGGGTAATTTAATTTCAGAATTCCCATTAAAAATTGTTGGTGGATTAAATTATACATCTGAAGATACAGGTCAATTATTATCATCAACTGGTGTATTGGGTGTTATATTTGTTTTATTTGTTTTCCCATATGTTGATAGACATTATGATTGTTTAACAACATATAAGAATTTTATTAAAATTTTCCCAATTTGTTATTTCTTAGTACCTTATTTGGTCTTTTTTGCAGATCATAAAACTTTAGGTAAATTATCAGCATATACATTAACATGTTTGAAAACTTTAGGAACATCAATTTCATTCCCACAAATTTTATTAATTGTTCATAATTGTTCACCACCAAAACATAGAGCTTTAATCAATGGTGCTACTATTTCAGTTAGTGCATTGGCAAGATGTACAGGTCCATTAATTTGGGGGTTTATAATGTCATGGGGACAAAATTATCAAATTGCATGGATTGGTTGGTGGTTATTGAGTTTAATAAGTTTATTAGCTGTTTATCAAAGTAGATATTTGAAAGATTCAAATGATGAAGATGATGAAGAGGAGGAGAGTCATGGTGATGAAGAGGAAGAAATTAGAAGTTGAATTGACAGGTATATATAGATTTATACATTTTCTTGCATTCTAAGTTTATCCAATTATATATGTATAATAGTTGGATGAATTTTAGACTTTTTTTAATACAAATTTGCATTACTTATAAATTGATCACATGTATTTGGGTATTAAATCTATTAATTATTCATTAAATCTGTAAATATCCGTTATTATTTATAGGACATCACTTCTTTAGCATCATGTTGTTTTTCATATATTGTAATTATTATGAGGTTGATTTATTAGATGACTGGAACCACTTTAAAATGATTGTAATGATCTCTTTCTAGCTTTGATTTTGTTCATTATGATAACTGAAAAAGCAGCAATGGCTAAACAAAAGTTAATACGCAGGTCTTGAAAATGAACTTGGATTAATACTCACCAACTAAACCAACAAGAACAAACACTAAGATAACACCACCTGGAAGCATTTTAAACGATTTATCTTGGAGAAAAAAGCTTAGATCACTTATCACTTACGACAATAAATTTCAATCAATACGTACTTTTAACTCATATTTATATAGATTTCCTAATCAATATGCCTTCATGAAAGATTACCATATTTGAACCGGCATAAACGGTTACAAGCGTCGATATCGCTCATAATGGGAAAAAGAGATGCGTACGAATACCAAAATAAGGTTACATCGCTTGCAAATGAGTGGTATTTTAATCAACTCGGGAATCTCTTGTGTCTATCCGATAATACAAAGGTATTAAAGACGCTGGTTATCATGGAGTACTTGAAAACGAGTCTTTAATACACACTAAGCATCACTAATCACCGTACACATAAAGAAATGAACCAAACAATAAAAATAAAAATAAAATTGTAAAAAAACACAAAAGCGCATACACAGGGATTCGAATGAGAGTCATTTGTTCACGTGATGTTTACCTATTACTCTTTTCGGAACACGGTTGCTCCTAGAAACAAAAATTCCCAAAATTTGAATAAATTGTCTCGAAATTCACAAAAACAATTGCAAAACAATCATCACCACAACAAAAACAACAATTCGTGTTTTGAATAACAACAACAACAACAACTTCAACAACTTTCAGAACAACAATAACTCCACAACAGTTAAACCCGTTCAATTCTCACAAGCAAATATCCAAGATGAGTTTAAAACAACAAACAAAAGCTTCACTTGTTGAAATGTGTCGCGACCTTAATGTCAAGTATGTATATTCATGTCAATTTGTTTATTTATCATATAACTAACATATTTTGAATTTAGTGAAGAAGGAACCAAACCAATTCTTGAAGAAAAATTAGCTCAACATTTTGATAATCATCCAGAATTAGAAAACCATCAATATTATAGAAAATTCTATATCTTTAGACAAAAAAATTCACCAACTAAAGAAGCTTCAACTAATGTATACAAGAATGACATTACTTCTTCACCATCTTATAAAGTTATACCTCAATTGAATGATGGATTAAGATCATCTCCTGATAAAGTCTTAAACATTAGAAGAAACTTGAAAAACAAATCAAGTCCTTATAAATCAGCTGTTGAAGATGAAGCTTCAGAATTAGTTGAAGATGAAGAACAAGATGATGATGATGAAGAAGAGAAAGATGATGAAAAAGAAGACGACGAAGAAGAAGATGATGATGTTGAATTATTGAATGAAGACGGAACTCCTGCCAATGAAGATGATGAAGAAGCTGATGGTGAATATAAACCAAAATTTGAATTTTTAACTAAAATTCAAGATTGGTTCATTGAAACTTATGAATCAACTTATGATTATTTAGAAGATCAAAAAGAAGAATTTATTTACTCTACTGTTAAATTTAACAATGATACCAGAAAGAAATTAAGTTCAGTTCAAGCTGTTAATTTCTTTATTCAAAGTTTAGAATTAGGTTTATTAACTTATCAACAAGTTCCATTAATTCAAATTAGTGAAGCTCCATTTTTAAGTCAAGAAATTATTTCTAAATATAAATTTATTGATCAATCATGGAAAATTTTTGATTTAAGTGCTTTAATACAATTTAAATTTATTTTAATTGTTTTAACTTGGTTTACATTTTCAATTGGTATTCCATTATTTGTTTCTCATTATGTTAATTTCACTACAAAGAAATTCAAAAAACAAAGATTTGATCCATTAATTTTCAATATTGTTAAATTAATTATAAGTTATCTTGTTTATTCTAAAACTATTTCATTCCAAGATATTAAAGATGATACTGCAGTTTGGGCTGATGAACATGGATTACTTCAAGCTACATTATATGAAAAAATCAATGCTCATTTTGTTCATAATTCAATTACATTAAACTTAGTTTTAGGTAATATTCCATTTATTGGATCAAGTGTTGGTATTTTAGTTGCCTTATACGTTGCAAGTCTTGCTTAGGCTATAATATCAGTTTGTACAATAGAAACAACAAAACAAAACAAAACACCCCCAAATAATAACAATGTCTAGTATACATGTTATTTCAATCAAATGAACAAAGAAATTTAGAGGTTGTTTCATTATTCACTTCTAATTATAAACTTTTTTACTTACCCCCTTTTATTCTTTTTTATGTTTTAATCTCTTTTTTTTTCTATACTACTTTTTTAACTTTTTTAGAATTATGATTTAATCATGTTATATGTGTGTACTATTAATAAAATATTTGACAATTGAAATGCTATTGTTGTAGTAAATCACCGATGAAAAATCGTATAGTCTTGGTAAAAACCACAACCCCAGAATATAAAAACCCGGATATTAAAATAATAACCAATACGAGATAGCCTATTGGGATTTTAAAGTCTAGATTAAGTTTAAGGTAAAGATAATTTAAAGTTCAACTACAAAATTTTAAAATTTAATAACAAATAATTAATCATAAAAATGAATAAATGCTTATAATCAAGAAACAAAATATAAAATAATTTAAAACAAAAATTCTTTCACATATATACACAATTTGTGCAACATAATTGAATTTTCTTTTTTTTTTTGTTCAAATCCGCTTTTTTAAAGCCTTCAAGAAATATTTACCAAGTTTAATCAACTTATAAACCTTTTGGAGCTTCTTTAACAGCAATTGGAGCTTCTTCACCCATAGCAGAGATGATGGTAACTAATAAATCTTTACCTTCATCGAATTGAGATTGGATTTGTTCACCAATTTCAGATTCTGGAACACGGACATCATCTTTGGTGTCACCATCTGGAGTCATTAAACTTAAGAAACCATCATCAATATCTATTAATTGATATTCTGATCTTCTAACGTTTGGAACTTCCATATTATGAGTTGATGGAGATAAATCTTCTAATTTTTTTGAAGTGAAGATATCAATGGCGACTAAATGAACTTTAGCATGACCATGCTTACCAGTTTTAGAAGTTGACATATCAACAATTTTACATGGTCTGTTTTTAATAACAACGAAACCATTTTTTCTTAAAGCAGAACATTGCATTGGGTAGGTTAATGATGAACCGGCATCAGCGGTTTCGAAAACGTGCTATTTTAAATCAGTTAGTATTAAATTCTGGTAAAAATAGTAATCATAATCCATGAAGATGAAGGGAACAATATTGATTAACTTTATTGTTGATTTTTCTTTTATTAGAAATTTCCACTCCATCAAATTTATTATCTTTCGACACACCCTTAAAAACACGACATCCAAATCAAAACAAATCACCTAAACTCTAAATAACAACTAGCAACCAGTGCATCAATGTTCCCTTTCTTCCAAATATGCTTTTTGAGCAGTACATACTTCTTCTTCAGCCATTTTGAATATACAGAATTGTTGATAATTGATAAATCAAAGTTAAAAAAGAGTAATAAAAACTTTTTTTTTTCAATTTTTATAAACTTGAAATCGTTGAACAAAAAATTTTCTTTTGCTTTTTTTTTTTTTTTTTTCAAAATTTTGAATGTTCTCGAATTTTAAATATCGGAGTAAAAATGGGAACGGGAGTGCATAGTTAAGCCGTGGATGCTCTGTGTAAAACTGGGAACCGGGCCTGGCTGATGATCCAATTGTGAAGGTGGTAAATGTCATTAGGAAAAACCAGTGGGATTTGGAGGGTGGTGAAGAGGTGTATTAGGGAGTAGGAATGGGACTGAATGGATGTGCTGAGTGTGTTCTACGGGTATGGTTCACCCAGGGTTTGTTGATGGTGTTGGTGGTGTTGGTTGTTAATGGTGGTGATGGGATTGGACTAATCAGGGCGTAATCAGGCTAATTGTGGGACTGTTATTGGATGGAATGATGAAGGAAGTAATCAGACTGAGAGAGATGGAGGGAAAAGGTTCAACAGAGTGAATGTGGTGATAGAAGGATGTTAATGACAATGAATCAACTGAAAAGAGAACAAATGGTTCAAGTTAATGGTCGTTTGACCAATTTGTTGATCGTAAAATTATTGTTATCTATTGGGAGAAGTCTTTTGACACATTTATGAAATGTTTCTGGAAGCTTTGTTAGATTTATGAAATCACATCAATAATTAGTGACAGTTGATAATAATCTTAATGAGAATTTTTATCTGGAATGTGCTTGGTTTTGATTAAACTTGATTTTGGAAATGTCATGATCTAAATCATAGATCATCATTGATAAGGTCAGAAAAAGTGAAGTAATATATGGTACAAGCTGTTGATATAGAGAACTATACAATTTGTTGTATCAGATATACTAGAAGCAAGTGTTGGTTGTTGATAATATGATCTTATAGATACAAGTCTAATATTTTCTGGTTCTTTATATATATATGTGTTACAAATAGGAGTTGTCGGTCTGTGGTTTATCAGATCACACTGAGATGCAAAATTTTACATTGAAGATGGAGTAAAAAAGCCTATATGCACTATGTACTGATTCAATCTCAAACAGCTCACTCAGTTATATTAGCTATATAAACCTCAAGTATAAAGTAATTTTCCCTTTCAAAGACAATAAAACTGTACACTTTTTGATTTGTGTATACTAATCCCTGATCAATACTCAGGCTTTACAACTGTACGAAGAACGAAGAACGAAGAACGAAGAACGAAGAACGAAGGAACGACTAGGGCTTGATGATAATAGTCTACAACACCATACAAGGATCATACATTTATAACCTCAAATTGAATATTTCACACGAGTATACGAGAGATGTATAGATACTTATAATACATGTTTGTATCTTGAGGCATCAAAGGTAAAAGCACACATGGTTGACTAGAGCTAATGTAATTTGTATAGTAGTTAAGTCACCGATTATTTGACTCTAGAAAGTTTGATAGACCAAGTACATGATCCATAGTGAACTCATTTATCATGGTTTTAACAAGATTTAAATCAAATTGTACTCAACTTCACCTTTCTTGTCTTTATGTATGGAATTTTCCATTTTATGTAATTAAAAGCTTCGATCTCATCTCGGAAAATCAAAATCTAAAGATCTCAATGAATTTTGATTTACATCCGAATTTGATCAAGATGAACAGTGCCAATGTTCAAGACAATTCATGAAAGTCATTTATGAAAGTCAATTAGCAATCTAAGTCATTCATATACTGTGTGATTGTCTTGGAATTATTTAAAAGTAGTTCTTGTTAATGTTCATGATACTACAACTGGGAGATTGATCAAACATATCAAAATTATTATATTAACTATAAGAATTATAAAGTATTTGATTCATCAAGAATCGTTGAAAAGAATAAGAAAATTTTAAAGGTATTATTTTAATTTTTATGGATCAAAAGATATTGGTATCCACTTAATCTAAGTAATCCCAATCATTACAAGGAACACCAATTCTTTGGAATTGATGTAAATGTTGATAAATGAATAAAACCATACCAGGTTGGAATTTAACATCAACTGCATCATTTTTATCATTATCAGAAGCACCTTGGAAAACAACATTTTCTTTATTATGAGGCAATAGAACTTTAGTAATTGAAAAATCTAAACCTGAATGAGTATATTCTAAAACACCTGGAACACTTGGTGGTAATCTTGGAACAACATCAGTTTCTTGATGAACTCTTGAATATGATGGAATTGGTAAATCACCTCCATTACCAACAATTTTGGCATTTTCTTCAGTATTATAAATTGAATCTAACCATTTATTAAAAGCTGGATTACCAACTCTTAATGATGCATATGTAATAGTTAATGGATTATAACCTAAATTTCTAAATTCAGCAGCACCAAGAGTTGCATAACCACCACCAAGTGAATGACCTGTAATAGTTAAATTATAACCTTTATCCAAATATGGTTTAGCAGCTTTATTTAAATCTTGAATTGATTTGGTGAATTCTGCATAAACACCACAATGAACATAACAATCTTCACATTCTAATTTATTATTTGATTTTGATAAAATTGTAGCTTTAATAGAATCTGAATCTGTTCCATTATCAAAATCATCATATTTAATATCATTTTTCAAAGCTGATGCATATGGACATTGTGCAAATGTAATATCTGTAATCCAATCACCTGGTGTAACTGAACCTCTGAATACAATATAAACTTGTTTATCTTCATCATTAACTGCAACATAAGAATCACCACTAATTTCACTTTCGAAAAAATTTGGACGAACAACAGCTTCAATTGTAGTATCTTTTTGTTCTTCTTTTTTACAAAAACCTAAATCTGAACATTCTTCAGAAAATGGACCTGTAGTGAATCTTTCATCAACTGAACAATATGAAATTTTAGCATAGTTGGTAATTTCAAATAATTTGTTATAAACTGAATCACTAAACCCCAAGACGGTTATGGCGAATGAAAGTAATTGAATAAGTTGAATCAACTTCATGATTAAGTATAGGCAGCTTCTTGAAGTATATTGATGATGATCTAAATCATATTTGAAAATTTATGAAATATCTGGATCTTTAATACCCTTTATATAATTTCTTAAAATATGATTCTCGATGCACAGGGTTCCAATTTCTTTGAATCAAAGCTACTTGAAACCTTAAGGCATGTGTACATTATATTAGTTGAACTTTAATCCATGTACCTCAAATGAATGACTTTTATTCTTATGTCTCATGTATAAACTTTCCTATAACTTCGGGAGTAAAACCTCAAAAGTATAAAGTTATATCTTGCACGAATTCTTAAATCAAATTCCAATACCTATCAAAATCAACTTTAAACCCTTTGGAAATCTGAGATCTTTGTTATTTATGGAAAATAAACAATAAAACACCTTTTAGTAAATACAGAAGTCAGATCTTGATTGGTTGAAAATTTTCATTTCATGTAAGTTCCATATTCTTTTAGACTGAAAATCCATGCATGATAATCCTAAAAGCTTAAATCGAATACGATCAGATATTCAAAGGGTTACCTCTTTCATAAACAAAGGGTAGTTTGAAGTTTGAAATCTTGATCCTATACTGATAAACTGGAGAAATAAAGACGTACAATAACTTAAGCACCACCTTAATTTAAAACCTAAAGTTTTGATATATGTATAAAGTGTTATTCCCAAAGATCTACACTCTAAATTTGAATGGAGAAATCAACTACCCCTTCTTACTTCACAACTTGTCAAACAGCCCTGTCAAAGACGTACAGAATACCTATGATACTAAGTTCTAACCGATTTTGTTTGCCGAAGATAACCTTGTGTACAGATGCTATTCTTTCAAAGTTCATGTCCACTTAAAATCGTTGTTGAACCCTGTGTTGTTTGGATCTTAGATTTGATTTCAGATCGGTAGTTTAACTAGATCCGATCAACAAACAAACAAACAAAGACTTCCTTCCATTCTTCTACAAGTTGCTTCTACCTCATCAGTCGTAATTAATGATATGTTTCTTGGTACTCTTGGTTTTATTCCTACATCCTGGATTTTGACAGTTAATCATATGACTCTTAAACCTCCCATTTTCATAAAAGTAGTAGATCTTAAAATGTGATTTAATGTATCTTTACTAAAAGTGTATAAGTAACGATGAATATGGAGTACCTTGAACCTTCCCATTGACAACTAAGATCAAACCAGCTTACAACCTATCATAATGCCTATGTGTGGTATGTGGTGGTTGATATGGAGTGGGTTAAAGACTAATTTCATGATCACATTGGGAAAGTAGAGGTGCCTATTTGGTATATGGTTTGAAAACTGTAGGACTCATAGGATAAATAAACAATGCACAATAGGTTATACCCTTAAACCTTAAACCTAAAATTGCTTATGATTTATCGGTTCAATTAACCATTAACCTTTCGTGATCGTTTTGTAGATCTTTAATGTATTCCCCAATCAATATGGATCATCAAGAACGGATTCATTCTTTGTGTGGGATTCTGGGGTAAAGGGTAAAGTTAAATTGGTATTAAATTCTAATTATAGTAATCTTATATAGCCGTTGTTCAAGGAATTTCATAGAAGATTGGTACCTATGATTATCAGAGTTTATTGATTTAACCGTGGGTTAGAACTTGGAACTTCTAAATGTATCTATCATACTAATGTTAAAATTCCTAAAAGTATTACTGTAATTGAAGTATGATTACTACAAACATGTATGATTCAATAAAACATATAGAACATATAGAACAAATAAACAAAACAAAACAAAACACCCCAAACCCATTACTTTTTCTAAGTCACTGTACTCAGTCACTATTCACTATTCATTTCCCACTTCTCAAGATTTTCAAATCAGATTCAATCTCCAATTCATCCAATTCATTAGGACTAGTATACTGTTTCATAATCTTATTCAACGTAGCAGCATTCCCATCTTTATAACCTTCACGATCTCTTGCCTCTCTTACAGCTCTTGATGAAGTTGTTGTACGACCTGTCCCTGATTCTTCACCATGTTCTGTATCTGATCCTAATCCCAGTCCTAGAGTTAAATTTGATGATGATGATGGTTTGGAAGAACGTGATTCATCATTTGTTATGATTTGGAACTCTTCATTTGTTAATAATGGTGCAAAACCTTCCAAGATTGAAGTAAGGATTATTGATTGATTTTTGGATTGTTTTGATTGAAGTTTTTTATTAGGTTTTGTTATTTTTTTACGTGATTGTGATGGTTTTTTGGGTTTGGTGTTGGTGTTGGTTGATAATAAACTTTGGGTATCAGTTTCTGAACTTTCTATGTTTGATAATGATTCTTGTTCTGGTGTTGATCTTGAAGAATTTTGAATTCCATTAATACCATGATTTGAACCATTCCCGTTCCCATTTTGATTTTGATCATGATCAGAATTTATATCTATTGAACCTGTCCCCGATTCATTTGATTTAAAACCTGAATAAAATTTCTCAGATCTATTAGAATTAATATCTAATAAATCTTTATCTAAATTTTTCAACATTGTTTTCTGTTTTAATAAGAAATTTTTCAATTTTTCTAATTTATCAATAACATCATCCGTATAACCCTGGTGTAAAGATAATGATTGTTTATAATAATTTTTAATATTTTCATTTCTCTTGTAACGTCTCCAATATCTTAATCTTGTTAATTCATAATCCCTAGTTTCAATAATATCAGTTTCTTTTTCAAATAAATTTCTTATAATTAATGGAGTTTTCTTACCCTGGGAAGGTAAATCACTTATTTCAGTATTAAAATTATTTGGTTTATTTAAATAATCAATATTTTTCTGTAAAAGTTGAGATTGTTCTTCAAATAATGATTTTCTTTTAAATTCTTTAAATTTATATAATTCACTATAATTTTCAAATAATTCAATTCTTCTTTTTTCTCTATTATTACCATTTGCAAATATAATATCAGCGTTTGAAAATTTTGTATTTGGTTTGCTTTCATCATATTGATAAATTTGATTATTTAATTCATTTACATCTGTTGGGGGTTTAGGTTTAACAGGGAAATCATAAATTTCTCTTTTTTGATGATTTTTATCATCTGATTGATTATTTCTTTGATTACTTTCAATATGATTTAATTTTAATGAATCTCTACCAATTCTATGTATAAAAACCTTTTGATTTTGATTATTTAATTTTTTCTTCAATGGGAAATGATTATTATTAGTTGTTTGATTTTGACCTGGTGGTAATTGGTTTTCTTGTTGTGTTCCTTTCAAGGATTGTAATAAGAAAGCACCCTTTTCAGCTTCTTCATGAGCAGTCATTAGTGGTGCTTGGTTTGATATGGATTGATTATAATTTGGGATATATTTGTGTTGATCTGGTGGTGGGTAATAATTGTATAGGGGAGTATTTGATAAGTAATAAGTTTGAGAATGCATATCATTTGAAGAGCGTTTTGATTTTTTCGGTGGCATGGTGGTGGTATTGGATAGTTATTATATAGTTGTAGTAGTTGGTTGTAGTGGTTGGTTGAAGTTGATTGTTGAAGTGTAGTAGTAAATGTATAAAATGTTGATTTTTTAACCTTGATGCGAGTCGCAAATTTTGATTACATGGAATAAAACAGTGGAACTGCGAGAATGGGATATTAAACAAGGTACTGATTATACGGAGTAGAATAAATAGTATAAGAGAGTGGTGTAGTTAGTGCTAATTGGAGTCTACAATGTGGTTGTTTGATAGTAATGTGTTCCCTTTGTATGTATTCCCTTTGTTCCCATTGTCTATCTCTTCTTTTGCTTGTAAAACTTCACGACATTTCAAAAGTTGAATCGTCCACTTGAAAAAAACATCAACAAAAACAAAACAAGAACAACAAATACAACAATCTACAAGGAACAACCAACAATCAACAATCAAATAGTATCTCAACTATCAATCTATCACCATCAACACTGGTATCTCTACTCAATTACAACTACAAGCAACCAAACAACGCCTTCCAACTATCAAAAGACGCGTTCCAATTAATATCACAACCCTCAACACAAAGACCACAACAATCACAACAACAACAACAACACAATGTCTGACCCTGAACCTAAACCTCTTCATGAATACAAACCTGGTGACTTGGTCCTTTCAACTTGTACACCTTATGAACCATGGCCTGCTGTTGTCTTACCATTGGCTTATGTTCCACCAGCTGTATTAAAATCCAAAAAAAAGGATAAAATTTGTGTTAAATATATTAAAGATAATGATTTTTTTTGGAATGGTGTTAATTCAATTCAACCTTTAACCCAGGAGAAATTTAAAGAATTTGAATCACCTTCAAAAGGTTCTAAAAAGAAGAAAAATGATGATGAAGGTTTAAAAGAAGCTTATGAAGAAGCAAAACAATATAATGGTAATTTTGAAGAATTCTTAAGAGATTGGGATATCTTAAAAGAAGATGAAGAATATATTCATTATGATGATTGGACTATTGCTAAAGAAAAACCTGCTAAAAAAGGAGGTCGTAAGAAAAATACAATAACAAATTCTAGCACAATTCCATCATCATCAACAAATTCAACTCCAAAACCATCAAAACAAAGAAAATCATCAATTCAAGACAATGAAGATGATGATGTTTCAAATTCAATTCAAAAAAAGAAAAGAAAAACTAATATACAAACACCTTCGTCACCACCACCATTAACTTTTAATGAAATAAAAGAAATTGCTACTGGACTTAGATCTAAACTACAAAGAGGTTTAGTACAAAGAACTCAGGACCCATCAGAAGATGAATTAATCAAAAGTGATAAAGATTTCAATGAATTAGAATCATTCCATTCCAAAAATCATATAAATACAGAAATTTTAAAAATCTCAAGATTACATAAAGTCCTTAAGGCAATTATAAGAATTGATAATTTGAAACGTGAAGATGATTTTAAATTTCATAAAAGATGTGAAGATTTATTAATAGATTGGGATCCTTTTATTCAAGAGATTAAATGGGGGAAACATCCAAAAAATGATTTATCTAAAAGGGATGATACTCCAAATTCTTCAATTTTAGAACATCATGAAAAAGATGAACAAAAAAATGAACAAAAAGATGTATTAGAACAAAAGTATGTATTGGAACACCAAAGTGAAGATATTAAAGATCATGATGTAAAGAATGGTGAAAATGGTGAAAATGGTGAGAATGGTGAGAATGATGAAAAAGCTGAAGTTAAAGATGATAAACCAGAGGCTAAAGATAATAAATCAGAAGTTAAAGATGAACAAAAAGATGAAACCCATGAAAAACCTGAACAATCAGAAGTTAAGGATGAACAACAAAATGAAAAATCAGAAGTTAAAGATGAACAAAAAGATGGACAAGAAGTTAAAGATGAAGTAAAAGATGAAACTAAAGATGAATCAGAAGTTAAAGACGAAGTCAAAGAATCAACAGATGTCAAAACAAATGGTGATTCTCAAAAAGATACAAATGGTGAATCAAAATTAGAAAATGATCAAGAAATCAAAGATGAATAAAAACTACAAACCATATAAATAATATTCCTTTAAATTTTCCCCTTCTTTACACAGATCAATATAATTAATATAAAAATTCTAAAATTTGATCATTTACCTTCTATGTTTTTTTTTTATTACTTAATTACCCATATTATATATATTTGTACTGTATTTCATATCCAAAAAAAAAGCCATATTAAATTATTCAATTATTCATAGCTAATAAAATTTCAATTCTAAGTATATAACACCCTGTAGATTTTTAGCTTAATCAACAATCATCCCCGTCATTAATTGTCTTAACATCTCCCCCTTTTCAGAATTTAATACCCTTCTACTTAGTCCATAAATTTCATCATCAAAATCATTAAAATCATTCAAGAATTCCATAACAGTTTTAGTAAAATCATTACAATTATTTTCCCATAATTCATATTTCCCACTTTGGAATCTTGGTAAATCTTGGATAAATTCTTCAAATATTTCCAAGGGGATCTCTGTTGTTCCCATATCTCTAATTTCTATAGGTTTACCAAAATGTGTTTGATATGGGATTGAACGTTGGATTCCTTGAGAATTAAAATACCATTCTTGATTGAATATAGTTATTGAAGTATGATATATAGCTTTTATGTGGAATCCTAGGATCATGGGAGAGAATTGGGATGCTAGACCTTGAGAAAGGTCATAGATGTTTAGTTTTATTTGATGGGTCATATTTGGTTGGTGGCGATTATGGTTTATTGGACTATGACTTGGTTTGGATGGTGTTTTTGTTGATTTGTTGTTGTGATGTTTGATATTTAGTTATATGGAAGATCACTGGATTATAGTTATCTATTCCTTGGTTTGTATAGTATTAGTACCTGTTGTAATTGTAAGACGTTATATTGTTGATGTTTTAGTAAATCACACTAAATTTATATCCGAATAGTTTTGGAATACTCGTAAATTAATTGAACTAAATAAATCATCACAAAACGGATTTAAAGGATATGAACATTGAAGATGTATATGAGAGTGACTTTATTATGGTTGATTGTTATGAGTTGATTAATTAAAAGATAATTGGAAGGTGGTTCAAAGTAATTTATTGTGCATAGTTATCATGGAGCTGGTTATCAATTATACCCAGAGACAATGAATTCAATATATCGATTATTATATCAGTTGAAGTATATGTTATATGTATCTGTTGAATAATATATACACTACAGCCCCTTATAAGGACGTATAGCATCGACATACTATAATATTAATACGCTTATAAATTATCTTATATTATCTTAGCGTAGTTCTAAGCTTAGAAGTTCTAAGCCTTGATTGCCATGATCACCACAAGATATAACAACCTGGATTTCTTGATACACTGATCATCAAACAATACAAGTACTATCAACACAACCAACAAACAATCACCCATTCAAGTAATAGTTAATAGTTAATCAACTTCATAGTTTGTTGAGTCTAGAACAATTCATAATAGATAATATAATCCGACTTTGATCACCCGGAATCTCATTTGTTTTACGATTGTTTAAAAATTAAATTTGTGTGGGTGAAAGAAAAGGGATTCAATAAAACCACCAAAAGCACAACTACTTATTATAAATCTATAGAACTCTGGTATAATCATGTCACAACAAGGTGGAGGTGGTTCTACTTCATCACAACCATCATCTATATTATTCTTTATAGCTGTGGCAATAGGGGTTGTTATAGCTTTTGTCTTTATTTTTTTTTCAATGAGATATTATGTTCGAACAAGATTAGGTATTTATGCAACAGCAAGATTAACAACAACTTCAAATAATGGAGGGATAGTATTACTCACAGGTGATTTCCCCATGCATACTTTTAATGCTTATTCCCAAGATTTACCAAAT
The DNA here is from genome assembly GCF_000313485.1 of Hansenula ciferrii. Classification (NCBI taxonomy): domain Eukaryota; kingdom Fungi; phylum Ascomycota; class Saccharomycetes; order Phaffomycetales; family Wickerhamomycetaceae; genus Hansenula; species Hansenula ciferrii. Next base: position 16,872 of record NW_011887486.1, on the reverse strand, counting down.
CAATTAAGAAGAAATAGAAGAAGAAGACGTTATTTGAAAAAAAGAAGATTAACTGATGAAGAAGTTGATCATTTATTCCCTGTAAGGACTTATCAAAATTGGTTAGATGGTGGTGCTGAAAGAGATGCGGATCAACGTGATATTCATAAAGAGTTGAAACAAGAAGATGATGATGAAGTTAATGAAAGTAATAATGATAATGGTAGTCAAGATGATATTAATAATACCCAGACCCAATCCCAAACTGAAACTGAAACTCAACAGAAGAATAATATAACTACTCAACAATCAGATGTTGAATCTACATATCATGATGCTATCCAAGATCAACCACAACAACAACTTGAACCACAACAATCAAAACATTCAGATCAAGATCAAATCGATTTAGGTACACCATATGAACCACATTATGATTCTGGTACATGTGCAATTTGTATTGATATTTTCGAACCAGAAGATTTAGTCCGTGGATTAATTTGTGGTCATGTTTTCCATCAAGAATGTTTAGATCCATGGTTAACTAAAAGAAAAGCATGTTGTCCAATGTGTAAACGTGATTATTATTTAAAAAATGAAAATCAAGATGGTGATGAAAATGGTGAAACTAATGATGATCGTGTTACAGATGTTGGTGGAATCGCAGGTGGTGCAAATAATGAAGACTTGGATTCAATCAATCAATTTACAGAATTACAATATACAACATTAAATGAACGAGTTCAAGAAATTTTATCAAGACATCCAAACCTAGAACAAATTGCCAAAGATAAAATTCAACGTTATTTAAAATTTAAATGGAGAATTTTTTGGATTATTATGGGGATTTCAAGAAATGATTTAATTAATAGTGCTATTGTTAATGAAGATCAACGATTAAGAGATGAAGATCCTAATTATGATAATGATCAACAACCTACAACTAATACAACTGAAGTTGATGAAGGTGAAAATCAAAATCAACAACAGAATCAACAAAATTCAGATAATAGAGAAAGAGTTGAAAGAATGGTTTGATTTATGTGATATCTTCATGATTTTATGATTTCATGTGTATGTTTTTTTGTATTCATTTTGTTTATATTCGTTTCTTGTTTTTATTGTGTTCTTTTTAACTTTTAATTTTTGACTTAATTTTACCTTTAATTTTACTTTTAATTTGATTAATGTTTTTATTCACTCCCTTATATATAATTTTTGTTTATAATGTGAAATGTTTTATGTTCTTTCCTTAACAAAACTTGTACCTACGATTATTATATTAGTTTGATATAATTCTATTTTACACCTTATACAAATTCAACATAAAAAACTAATCTAACAAATTACACGATATTATTAAATTTTTAAATTTTTAAATTACTTATTTCTTTTTACCACCAACAGTTTCCCATGCAATTGATGATTCATCAACATTTAATTTTGAAGTAGCTTCTTCTAATCCAGTTTCCTTAGATCCTGAAACTTCTTCCTTTTTAGTTTCTTCTTTAACTTCTTCTTCTTCTTCATCTTCTTCATCATCATCTTCACCTGCTAAAACTGAAAATGAAGATTTAACAACATTTGGTTTATTATTATCTTTTTCTTCATCTTTTTGACTTGTTGATTTATTAGATCTTTGAGCTCCACCACTTGGTTGTTGACCACGAGTCCAAACATTAGCTTCATCAGCCGCGGTTTTTGGTTTATTAAATGATCTATTATTATTATGTTGTTTTTGAGTTGATGATCTTGATGTAAATCCACTACCTCTTGCTGAACCCCAATCTAATTCTGGTTCTTCACGACGTGGTTTTCTTTCTTTAAATTCTGATGAATCTGATCTTTCTTTTTTAAAATCTCCTGAGCCTCTTGATGGAACTCCTGTACCTCTTGCTGAACTCCAATCTAAATTTGGTTCTTCTTTAACAGGTTTTCTTTCTCTTGGTTCACGATCACCTCTTGGTTCTCTTGGTTCAAATCCAGTTGGTTCAGATCTTGGTCCAGTTCTTGCTGCACCCCAATCTAAATTTGGTTCTTCTCTACGTGGTTTACGTTCACCACGATCACCACGATCACCACCTCTTGGACCTGAACCTCTGGCAGACCCCCAATCTAAATCTGGTTCTTCACGTGGTGGACCTCTTGAACCTCTACCACCAAAATCATCACCACCTCTTGATGAAAATCCACTACCTCTTGCTGAACCCCAATCTAAATCAGCATCACCTCCAAATCCTCCAGCACCTCTTCTACCTTCTTTTTCTGGTGCTGCAACATTAACGAAAACACGACGACCATTCATTTCAGTACCACTTAAAGTTAAAGCTTGAACTAATTGTTCCTTTTCATTAAAAGTAATGAACGCATGACCTTTTAATCTTGTTGAATCATTAAAATCTTTTGGAACATATAAATTTGATGTAGTATTTGAACCAACAACACTTTCAACCCATTCAGTAATGATTGGTTCAGAAGCATCCCATGGTAAGTTATTTAATCTAGCACGATATGGTGGGAAATCTGGGACTGGATATTCAACACGTTCTCTTCTTTCAGAACCTCCAAATGCTGGATCATTAAAATTTGGACCTGGAATATTTGATGAACCAAAACTTGGGGCTTGTTGTTGAACTGGGATTGAAATTGATGCAAAATCAACTTCTTCATCAGCCCATGAACCACCTCCTGTGGATTCATCGTTTAAGAAGGACGCTAAGTCCATTTTCTTCCCTTTCTTTGGTGCTATTTGAAAACATTGTTAGTCTTTCTGTGATTTTATATATTTTTTGACACATGGATAAAGGGAAAGATCTTGTTTCACTCCACAAATACCACTAATTCAATCAACAAGGTGTACTCATGGATATATGGACAATCTTTACAACATTGACACATTCCGTTATTGATTTAATTTCCCCTAATATTCCACCCATAGTAATCATCTCATATCGGATAATACTCACGCATGATGGCTAGTGTTCTTTCCTGTTTCCTATTCCTTTGTAGCGTTGTCTGGATCTAAAAGGTCACAATCAAAATCGGATCACTAATAAAGTAAATCTATTCTGAAGTGAAAACAAAAAAAGTTGTTGTACTAGTTAAATTAATTATCACTATGTGTTTGTTAATGGCCTTTAATGAAAATTTTATTTTGGTTCGTTGGATCTTTAATAAAATTCGCGGAAATGTTATGTGATTTGTTAGTCAGCGATTCTCCGGAATTTCCTTTTCAAAACAAAGAAATGCAATTTAAATTTTGTTTTAGTGGGAAACTCGTCATTTTAAGGGTTCCAAAAGGCATTGATTTCAGTGGGTTTCTGTTGCTGATTGTTCTTGTGCTGCTGTGTTGTGTTCTGCTGACCGCTGTTGTTATTGCTTGGGCTGAAAAGCGCTGTTCGTGTGCTGTTTGAATTGCTAATATAAAAGCCGGTTTGGTTCAATTATACAATATTTATGCTCATTGACAAAATTATAAATATTCATTTCAATTGTTGAAAATATATCAATTGTCACATTGTACAAAGGATAAAACACACCATGGGAGTACTTGAATGGGGATCCCCCGGAGGGATTGTGGAACTCGTAAGGACATCAAGAATAATACAAGGATTAATACTCTTTTCATGTTCAGGTTTATTCATAAGGTTCATACTATGTACTGTGTTTGGATTATCAGTAGGTCTGATCAATCCCTTTTTATTGAAAATATCAAATATAACGTTAAATTTTAAGAAAATTAATGTTAAAATAGGTTCAATTAGATTTAATTTTTCATTAATGGATAATGTTAAATTTTCAATAGTTTTAAATGATGTGGATTTGAAAATTAAAAATGTTGATAAAGATGAGGATGATTATAGTCGACAAGATGAATATAAGAGTTTTTTAAATCAAGATCCTGGTGAATTGGATCCAAATACACCATTACATATTTTCCCTCAAAATTTTATAATTAAAAGTTTAATTGAACTTTATTTATTATATTTTAGATTTGTTGGGTTCAAATTTTCAAATTTATCAATAAATTTTGAAAAATTAGGCTTGATAACAAATATTGATCATATTTTTACAGAGATTAAAGTTAATCGTTCTAAAAAAAAGAGAAATTTTGGTGCAACACTAAGACTTTTCCATCAATCAATTAATGGTATTGAGATATTTGATGCTTTCACAATAGGTTGTAATGGTGCTCTAGATTTTAAAACTGGTGAACTTTCCAAAATAAATTTAGATGTTGAAATGAGAAATTTATCAATTCCAATATTATCGATAATTAAAACTTTACCTAAAAAGACAAAGCACAAGAAACAACAATGGGAACCTGAAAGTGATGAATTCTGTTCTTATTCCCTAGCTAAAATGAATAAAAAACTTTATATTTTTTGTTATTTCATTAAACTTATTGAGAAAATTGATGTTGCTTTTCAAAATATGTCAATTAATGAAATTCCATTAGGTGATATGGAACAAATTCAATCATCAAATTATGAACCTTTGGTGAAGTTTGAATTAAAAATTAATGCATTTGCCTTAACTTGTCAAAGAATGTATTTTGATTCTCCAGGTTATGGATTAACATATACTTATGAAGATAAACCATTTCATTTGATTTATAATTTTACAGAAATTTGCTTTGCAATGCAATCCCCAAAACAAGATGAATATAAACCAATCCTCACGGTACCAGTTATGAACTTTACTGGTTCTTCAAATGTTTATTTCCAAACTTTAGAAGCTTCCAAAAATAATACACATTCAGATGGGAAATTATTAATAACTGGACATTTATCAGATTTAATATTGGATTTATCTTCTGATGATGTGGCAAATATAGTACTAGCTGCTTTAGATTTTTTGAAAGTAAAGAAAGAATTTTTATTTAAACAAGGTGTACCAACTTCTTCTGAAACTTCTAATTCAAAAGTTCGTTCAATGTTTTGGTTTGGTGCTTTCCCAAAATTATGGCCAAAATTTGATGTGAAATTAAGTATAGAAAATCCAATTATCCTAGTGAAAAATCCAATTCTTGATCAATTTTATAGAATATTGGTGTTAAGATTTGCTTTAGTTTCTGTTCAATTTAGAACTGAAAAAACTGTTGATCAAGATGATAATATAAATTTCTCAGCTTCACAAATTATAAATCTTTCAAATGCTAAAATAAAATTTAGAAATACTCATGAAAAAATTGATGTTGAAGTTTTAAAACTAGAAGGTATTGATTTAAAACAAACAATTAACATATTACCTCAACTTTTGGTAACAACTTCACTAATATCAAATTCCACCATATTAGATGCATCAGATATCAATGTTTTACATGGTATAAACTCATTAATGAGTGACTTGTATTGGAAAATCAGACCACTTGTTGATCAATTCAAACTTGATACTGGTGGTTATTGTTTACCTGAATCTAAACCTCCTGTTTCTCAACCAAAAACCTCTAAATCTAATGATTATATAGGAGAAGAATCATTTGATGATATTATACCACCTTGGCTTTCACATGTTGTTTTCATATCCAATAATACTGAAGTGCTCTTAGGTTCAAGATCGTTATTAATACCCAAAGAGCTTGTGAAAAATATTGATCCTTTAAGTGAAAATGATTTAATTAATGGTGATTTAAGAAAAGTTGGATTTTCTATTGAGAAATGGACAATTGGGTTTATATCTCAAGCTGCTAAAACAGATTATGATAGCTCAACATCTTCTCCATCTTCATTAGAAGATGATGACAAAGGTTTATTAGATTCATTAGCTGAAAATGAATCACTTAAAGATAGTTGGAACTTGAAAATTGAATCTTCACATATCGTGGGGAAAATTCATTCAGAAAGCTCACATAAAAATAATAAATTGGTTGAAAAATCATTCATGAAAATTCCATCTTCAGTTTTAACTGTGAATCCAAATCCTGATAATAATAGTGTTTTAATGATTGATTTCAGTCTCGGTAAAGTTGATATGTTTTATTCTGTAATCACACATTTTATAATCATTTCAAGTTTCCATCTTTTAAGAAATACCGTTCTTGAATTTTTCCAATATAAAAAGAATCCAGAAGTTGAAGCTATTCCATCATGTGGACCACCAAAGAAGAAAAAATCAGCAAAAGATATTTTGGATAAAATACAATTCACATTCAATATTGATTATTTAGAACTCATATTTGTTTTCCCAGATAGATTGAAGTTGAGATTAGAATTCAATAAGCTGAATGCCCTTTCATTATCCAATAAGCCAATATTAATAAATTCACATTACCTTCGTATATGTGCTGAATCACCAACTACTGCTGGTTATTGGGCTAGAATTTTGACTGCAGTGAATGGATCAACAACTGTAAATATTGAAGATATACTTAATAAGGATATAGAAAAAGTCTGGTTTGATTTATCTAATGAAAGTTGTCATTTAATTATTCCTCATCAATTTATTATTTATAAAGTTTTTGATAATATTTCAGTTTCTATAAAGACTTTGAAACAATTACATTATTCATTGAAAAATAATACAGATGAAATTATCATAAATCCTCATGCAAAACCAGCTGAAAAGATACCAAGAACTAGGCTTAAATCATCAAGATTATTTTTCAGTATGGATGATGATCCATTTGAAGCTGAATTGAATATGATATTCCAAGTTGGTTTATCAGAACAAAAGATGCGTTATGAAAAAACCAAACTTTTCGATGCTAGGCTGAGAGAAGAAATACAAAATAATAGACAAAGATCAACAAAATCTAATACATTCCCTGTCAATTTTATTTCAAATGATGTTCATAGTGATTTGCCAACACTTTCAAAAAGAAAGAAATTTCAAAAGTTTAAACCGCCAACTTTTTCATCTATTCATCATGCAGCTTCTATGGATGCAATTTTCTCAAATGGAAAACAAAATGGTTCTGAAAATGATAGTAATAACCAACAACAACAACAACAATCACTAAATTTCCATAAAATGTTTGATGCTAAGGAGAAAGCTTTAGAGAAACTGTACAAACTTCGTGAAGGTTTCTCAAAATCATGGATTGCTAGAATTCGAGCTTTTAAAAAGAATCAAGAACGAGAATTTCAACAAAATTTCAAATTTTTATGGGGAAATTTAGATTTATCTCGTTTATCTGAGGATTTCAATAGAAAAGTGTTAGATTTTGTTACCGCTCCATCATTATTTAGCTTGATTTTAGAAGGTGTTGATTTAAAAATTGGTCCACCATCTTATGGATATGAAAAAATACCTGATTTCTTACATGATGTTGGTAAAGGTAAACCTAAAGATAGTGAATACTCAACTTTGATACCTATTCATATGGATTTGAGATTAGATGAGTTAAGATGTCATTTGAGAGATTATCCTTTGCCATTCATTTACATGCCTAAAGTTAAAGGTCCAGAATCTGGTACATTACCAGCTGTACAGATACATGGTGATATTGTTATTGGTGAAAATACCATCAAGTCACATAAAGAAGTCAGAGAAGTTTTTGTTCCATTGGTTCCAGGTTGTAATGAATTTGATAAAGATGATCGTTATTCTATTGAGATTCCAAAAACTCTGACATCTATCAAATTTTATACAATGCTGGATTTAGATTTGAACTCATCAGATACCACAAAAGTTACATGGGGTACATCATATCAACCATGTATTCAACAAATCATGTTGAATCTTGATAATTTCACAAAACCACCTATTGATCCTTCTGATAAAGTTGGATTTTGGGATAAGATAAGAGCTAATTTCCATGCAAGAATGAAATTGAATTGGAATAGAGGTGGTAGATTTGATGTGTTGTTCAAAGGTACAAAGAACCCTTATGATATATGTGGTAAAGCTGCTGGTTTCATTCTTGGTTTCAAAGATGATGTTGTTGTCAATATTAATGAGAAAGATGATCCTCGAGAGTTCTTAGCTACTACTGCTCAAGAGTTGATCTTTGCTGTCCCTAATCATATTGCAGAACCTTTGTTAGTTTGGTCAAGAGAAACTGAGAAATCTGTTTTCCTTGCTAACCAGAACACCAACTATCAAAGCTCTACTTATGGTTTCTATTTTGGCAATGATGAAATCCCAGATGAAGCAGAAGTTGAAATAATGACTGAGCATTATTTGGAAAAAGTTGCAATAAGATTATCTGGTGGTGTTAAATTCAATCTAGCACTTGCTTTTGAAAGAAAGACTGATGATGGTAATGATAGAACCAGTAATTTTATTTCACATGATGAAATCACGTTGGTGAACCCTAAATATGTTGAAGATAGAGATGCTTATGATGCTTATCATCATTTCAGAAGTCATTTCATTCATATGGGTATTACTTTGATATCAGAAAGTGATATTGCATACAACACTATTCAGTTAACCCCAGCTACTTTCCAACATTTCTTTGCGTTCTGGCGTATGTTTTCAAATACATTCCCTGTACGTCATGGTAAATTATTTGGTCCAGAGAAACCTACCAAGAAGTTTGCTCGTCATTTGTTCACTATTAAGTATAAAGCTATTGCAAATCCATTATTCATTTCACATGTATATCATGATCATGAATCTGATTCTCAAGACCAAGATAAATTTGCATCAGTTGGTATGAAAGCTCGTGCATCTCAATTTACTCTAGATCTACATCAGCGTAAAGAATTATCATATGAACATAACCAACAATTAGGTGTCACCAAAAAAATTATGAAAATGGGGTTCAATAGTGGTAGTATTAGTATGTCAGATTTGGATTTGAGAACTATACATGGTAAATTCGAGTTGAATAAAGATTTGACTATGGCTAAAAGAAGAGCTTCTGGTTACAAAATGGAAGATAACCATGAGGTTGAGGTTATGGATGGTGACAAGTCTTGGTTTGATATTCATGATTTTACAGAGATTGGTACTGCAACTTTGGATGGGTTCAAGAGTAAAGTTATGATACATCCTCTAATGTATACACCAAGTTTTATGTATTACAAGAAAAATGATCACGGGGATAAATATCAAATAAATTTTGATACTGGTAAAAGAACAAGACCTTTTGGGGATGAAAGCTTCCATGAATGTCTAGTTCATGAAAATAACTCGGCTATAGTTCAACAAGAATCTCTAGCTGAAAGACTTGAACAGCTAAGATCTAAGAGAAATGAAAAAGTACAGGATATTGAGAAGTTGAACAATGTATCATCACATACTCCAGAAATTAGACGCCAAATTGATCAAATGCGTATCGAAATCAAAAGGTTAGAACATGGATTAAAATTTGTTCAAGATATTGCATTAGCATATCAGTCGAGATCTCCTGATGATATAGTTGAGAACTCATCTTTTGATTTCTTTGTTAATGATGATTTTGATAAATCTCCTTTCAAAAACAAATTTATTATACACAATATGTTGTTGAAATGGAATGATAGTAATAGGGATGTTGTTTATAAGTATGTCTACTTGTTTGAATTAAGACAAGAAATATCAAGATATATGCAACATAGATCAATGGGTCAAATTGATGATATTATTGAAACACAAGAGCGTCGTGCAAATGGCACAGGGGTATCAAGATCCGGTACGCATGTGACACAAGCCACGTATGAATCTCAAAATGGTGTTGACAATGATCATGGACATGGATATAGCAAAAGTATTGCAGAAACTCGTGCTTCAGAAAAATTGAAAAATTTTGAAGATGAATTGTATAATTTATCATTTGATCTATCATGCATTGTTCAAGAAAATTTCTTACTCAAGTTTATTACTCCACAAATTCAATTACAAAGTGAAAGTAATAAAAATTCAGCTGTTTTAGTCGTATCTCCAAATATTGAATTGAAAGTTTTGGCATTTGATGTTAATGAAACTGATAATGAATATCATGAAAATATAATTGAGAAAAGATTTGGTGCTATCCTTACTGATGCAAGTGCATTTGTGTTTTATGCTGATGACAAAACGATTAGAGATAATTTATTCTTTAGTAATTCAACTTATGGATCTGAAAAGGCATGGCCACCTTGGTTAGGTGTTGAATTATGTTATGATGGATCAGCATTGAAAAATAATATGTTGATTGAGAAAAATTCAATTATTGTTAGATATGATAAACCAGATGATTCGTTTTTTGCAAATGAGAGGGATAATAGTATCAATAAATTAAGTTGTGATTTATCTGAAGCTATTTTCAGATGTGATGCAAGACAATATTATTCATTATATAATATGATTATGAATTTGTTAATTTATAATGAACCAAGAAATCAAAAATTAAAGGAACGTGAAGCTAAAATGTTGTTAAGATTAGATGTTAATGACATTTCAAACTTAAAGGATCGTATTGTTAGCTTACAAGATTCAATTAGACAAATGACTATGATTCAAAATAATTTGAATGGTAGAAGAACAATATTGGATGATGTTGAAAGAAATGATTTACTTGTTGTTACAAATCAAAAAGCTGATGCTGTTATAGAAGTTTATTTATTGATGCGTGTTGCTTTAATGGGTGGTCGTCAATCTAAGACATCTGATGATTATCTTGAATGGAATATTAGAGCAGATGATATTAAATTACATATGCTTGATGAAGATAGATTACCATTCTTGGATGCAATTTTAACAAACTCACATTTTAAAAGAGTTGAAGGTTCAGATCGTTCAGATAGTAATTTTGTTTCAATTGAACGTGTCGAATTACTGAATTTAGAAGATCGTGCAGAATTACCTATTCTATTTGCCCCATATGATATTCATAAAAAATCATATAAACAACATCCAAAGGGTAAAAATTCAAAATCTAAAGAGAAGTCTAAACCTATGATTCAAGTTTCTTGGAGAATGGATAATCCAGTTGGTGGTATTAGAGTTATTAGAAGATTTGAAGTTGAATTAGAACCATTAGAATTGAATATTGATCAAAGATTAGGTGATAAAGTTATGAAGTATGCATTCCCTGATGAAAGTCCATTGTTATTAAGAAATACAGTTGATAATCCTGATCATGAAAATGTTCATGATAATGTTAATGGTAACAATAATACAAATGTGAATGGTAAGAAAGATGAATCAATGATTGATGGAGATGATTTAGTTGATGAAATTGATGTAAATAGAGAAAATTTGGGTGTATCAAATGGGAATAAAACAAATGGTAATAATAATAATCCAAACAATCTCCCATCAATTGCAGTTGATGCATCATCAACATTTAGATCAGATTATAATGTACCAAAACAAGAACAACAACAAGTTTCACCAAGAAGATCATTTTTCAGTTTTAGATCAAGAGATGAAGAAAGTTTCCATAATAGTCAAAGTAGTCAACATGGATCTTCAATTTTTGATCCATCTGCTTTATCACATCAAAATAATCATACTTCTACTACAGCTCCACTTAATGATGTATTTGAAGAAAATGATGAAGATGATGATGAATTAGAAGAAATGGTTAGAAGAGCTTCAAATTATTTAAGTATTGTTTCATTTAGATTCAAGAGTTGTTTGGTTAGCATTACATATAGAGGTCATGGAGCTAAAAGATTAATTAATGTATCAGATTTTGCATTTACATTACCAGAAATTATATTTACAAATAAAACATGGACATTATTAGATTTAACAATGGCAATTAAAAAATTGGTTATTAAGGCATTATTAAGTCATAGTGGATCAATAATTGGTAATAAATTAGTTCAACATAAAAGGAAACGAGTTGATGGATTAAGAGATATTGGTGATTATGCATCATCAAGAATAAGCTCATTTAGATCAAATTGATTTAGATCAAATAAAGGAAAAGGAACAGTTAATATAATATATGTGTGTGTAATAAAAGTTTATTTATAGAGTTTTATTTAATCATTTGTATGATATGTAGCGCTACAAATAATTGTTATAATACAATATAATTAATACATAATATTGAATCTTTGCCACCGCAAAATTTAATATCTAAAACCCTTTTTTTAATTTCTTTTAATATATATATATATATAAATAACCCAAATTCATAAATTCATAAATCATAAAACCACTTCAAATCCAATACGAATTGATATAATAACACATTTTTAATAATCAACTCTTCTTCTTTTTAAATCTTCATCATTTGATTTTTTTTGTTTTCTTTTAGTACCTTGACTACTAAATTCACCCATAGCTAAATTAGCAGGATCAAAACCATGAATCCCATCATCATTAGTTTTTTGAAAATTTAAATAATTTTTCAATATTTGATTATCAAATTTATTTATATTTATTGGAGCACCTTCTCTTTCTGGAGCATAAACAATTGGAGATATAGTACGATCTTTTGGAATATTATTATGTTTCCCTGGTAAATCATTAATATGAGCTTTATAAGATTTTCTTAATTTAACACCTTTTGAACCAGTTTCATTAACTCTTGCCACTGAATTTGCTATATTTGATAAATTATATAAATCTATAAGATTATCATTTGGATGAGGTCTTGATTTTGTATAATGAACTGTTGGATCTATGTAGTAATAATAAGGATTGCTAGTGTTGACATCAGACATGGTAATAAAAAAGGTATTCTTATTGTCTTTATTGATGTTGATGATGTTGATTAGATTCAAATTGCCATACAATTCTTATGTATTCACGTTTAATATTTCTAATTTCAGTAAACAACAACAAAAATTCGCGCATAATTTCCAAACCAGCCACTTGAATTGAGCCCTAATACTCCAACAATATATCACATGTTTTGATGCCCTAACATCACATGACTTTTGTGACCCTTGTTTTTCTGGTGTTCAGATGTTAAAATGGAATATTGATCAACACAACACCTCAACACCTTCTTTTCCTTATAACAATTCGCGAAACCTCACTCAAGCGTCAAAACCAGCAATTGGTGAGAATTCGCGAAAGTCTGTGTGTGCTTTTTTTTTTGTGCTGTGTGTCACTGAACGAATTTTTGAAAAAAAGGTATGAAATTTTTACAAAGCTATTAACGAATTTGTTGTTAATACTTTTGAAAGAGATAGTAACCAACATAGTGAATTAGACAAAGTACGTTATAATCATGGGAGGATAATGATATTGGAGAGTGTATTATATGTATCAAGGAGAATAGAGAGTACAAGACAACCAAGAGTTATATTGAATATGTTTTGAGAAGTTCATATGGATATTGAATGTATTTGAATTAAAGAAATTTACAATGAAAAGAAGATTATGATTAACAGAAGAGTAAAGTAATGAACCAATATTGTAAAGAATGGAATGGAAGTATAATGGATACAAGAGATCAAAAGAATACAAGAATGAAATAGAGTAAACAAAAAAGTCGGATTCAATCAAGAATAATATATTCATCGTAGTACACACAAGACAAGAAGAAACAATACCAAAATATAATTATCAATTCACCAATATCATTAATCTTTTTCATAACCTAGGAATATAAATACTAACAAAATTATAGATGGCTGCTTCATTACCTCACCCAAAAATTGTTAAAAAGCATCAAAAAAAATTTAAACGTCATCATTCAGATCGTTACAACCGTGTTGCTGAAAACTGGAGAAAGCAAAAAGGTATTGACTCATGTGTTAGACGTCGTTTCAGAGGTACCATTCCTCAACCAAACATTGGTTATGGTTCAAACAAAAAAACTAGACATTTAATGCCATCAGGTCATAAAGCTTTCTTAGTTAACAATTTAAAAGATTTAGATTTATTATTATTACATACTAAAACTTATGCTGCTGAAATTTCTCATGCCGTTTCATCAAGAAACAGAGTTGAAATCTTGGCTAGAGCTAAAGCTTTAGGTTTAAAAGTTACTAATCCAAAAGGTCGTCTTGCTTTAGAAGCTTAAATTTAATCAACAAAGTTCTTATTTCTGTATATCAATTATAATAACAAATGGAAAAGTATTTGGAAAAACTTTGTTCTTTGTATATGACTTTGTATTAGTTAATGTTTTTTGGGTTATAAAAGTTATACTAGTAGACTACAAATATTCACTGCGATTTATTATATTATAGATATACAAATTTATTTGTAAACTTTTCACACTAATCAATAGCTTTAAAACCAATCTTCAAAGGCATAGAAAATAATAAAAAAGACAGAAACTGTATATAAAACAAGAAAAAATTCAAAATAATAAAATATATATGATAAAAAAGAGTTCAAAGGAAGTAAAATAATGAAATATAGTGAGAAATGGAAGAATAAAAAAAAACTAACTTACTGAATGTTTAATTATTCTTCACTGTTCAAATTGATGACTTATTCTTTTGTTATACATAAATGATTTTTAATTGATTTTAAAAAAATAACCAACCAACAATAAAAGCAATTAAAGCAATTAATATAACAGTAGTTAAAGGAGCATTACCAACAGATTGATTTTTAGTAATTGTTGAATTTTGTTCTTGTTCTTTTGAAGCTTGACTTTTAGCAACATTTGAATCTAATTTTTCATTTAATTCATCAATTTTATTTTGTTCAGATGATTCATTATAACTTGGAGGAATTGAAGATTTTTCATTAATAATTGATTTAGCAGAATCTTGTTGTTGATCTGGAATTGCAGAATTACCATTTGAACCTAAACCACCAATACCAGCACTAACATTTGATGATTCATCAATATTTGATGAAGGAATATCAGATTGTTGTTGTAATGGTTGTTGATGTTGTTGTGATGATTCTTCATTAACTTTTTCAAATACATATTTAACTTTAATTTTTTTTGAAATACTTTGAGGTTTAAATTCAGATTCTAATTGTGGCCATATATCAGCAACACTTTTATCACCAAGATCATAAGGAGATGGTAATGCAACAATTAAGAATTTATCATTACATTTAAAATCTGGAGTTGGTTCTTCTTTTAATCCTAATAATATGATTGAAACATCTATAGATTTACCTGGTTCTATAATAGCAGCATTTGGTCTAACACAGTATCTATATAAAAGGTTAGTATATATAATTCAAAAACCTTAATAAGACACAAATACATACAATTTTGGAGCGGTAGTTTTAACCTTGAAAGCAGTAACTTCATCAGAATGATTTGTCAATGTGATGTAACGAGTAGCTGGTTGTGTAAATGGTGCTGAAATAGATATTGTTAGTACAAGTTCCAATGATTTTTGATTGTTGTTTGTTGTTTAATATAGCCCCTAGTTAAATGCCAAATCATCAACAAAATGGACAAAAAAACACCAAACAACAAGAAACAAACAGCGGCTAATCAACTCACGATTGAATTCCAAAACACTTGGACCGATTTCAACACTCATGATTTCTTTTTAATTGAATTGAAATTTATTTGGTTTAATTTAATTTTAATTTGATTTGATTTGAAATTTGTACGTTGTTTTCCAAAAGTTATTTTTCCTGATCTCTTTTAAAATCTCAACTTTGAAAGATCCACAATGAACAAAGACTTTGAAATTTTAATGGGTTTCTGGGAAACAATTGAGTATGAAAGAATTGGATGATTTGATAATGAACCAATTAAATTAAACAATCAATTAACAATAAACAATCAATTTAAACGAATTTGTTTTGCCTTTAATTTTTCCAATTTTAGTTGATTTCAATTTTGATTTTACGCGCAATTTCAATTTTTGGGATTTTTTGATTTTCTAAAATTTCAAGTTCGCGAAAAAGTCTAGATTGGGTAAATAACGAGGGTGATTTATACACGTGATGTTGGTAGTCAATTCCGGGATTGTCTATACTTTTATTTTAAATTTTTAATAATTTCATAGTACAAGATGTTTATTTTAGTGGTGGATTTGAATTTTAAAGGACAATTATGCGAACTTTTAATTATTCAGAGTTAGAAATTAAAATAATTGTGCTCTATTCCTGTAGGTTGTTATGGTGTATTATGTAATACTATTATAGTATAAAAAATTCGAGATGCGCTGGTGCAATTGCTTTCTACTTTCCACTAGTGACTTAATTGATCATATAATCACTAGTGTTAATTGATTTTTATTAAATGGAGTTTAATTATTTTTGAACGAGGTTTTCACATTCCCTGTTGTTTGATTCTACTGCGTGTCTTTTGTGGAAATAATATCAAAGTCGACATTGGATCTAATGATCTGGTGAAACTTATCACAGCATAGTATGTTGTTGATAATTCTATAAGTCATGTTATTATTGTATTTGATTCATTTGAAATTATAGTGAACTACATTCATATACATATTTTGTTATTCTTTTCAATTGTCTTGATGTAGTTTAATATATGTGATAGTTAACTATTCAATCTTGTTAATAACGTATAGACAATAATAATTATTTGATGACTACAAATGATATTCAAAATAAGTTAAAACATTATGATTAATCTAATAAACGTTCAAAATCACAAACGTATTGTAAATAGATTGAATAATGCTGACTGGCAATTCATATATAAATGGATGATAAATTATATCATGTATCATGTCACTCATATAGATAAATATTCATTGTTAGAACGAGAACCATCTAAGAAGAGAACCACGAAGAAAACACCAGTTTTTTGTGTGAACACAGCTTAATGAAGCTTTTAAAAGAAAACAGCTAGCAGAAGATAGGCGTTTAGATCAAGACAGTTCAAAGAACATGTCGCTAATAAAACTTCAACATGTTTCAATTATGAAAAGGAGAAAAAAAGCTGTTGAAAAAAGGGGGAAATTAGATTCTTTATATAATAATAACCACGGCGGCTAATATACTTACTACTACAGAACAAACTAAAATATAAATAAATCAAGATCTCATAATGCTTATCAAAACTCATATACCAATAGTTAGAGAAATGTGATAGTACATTGATCATTGAATGTATATATAGGATCTTTAATATATAATTAACAAAACAGTAATTGAATATTTAAATATCCCTTAATTCAT
>NW_011887485.1:0-5661 GCF_000313485.1 Hansenula ciferrii | reverse complement strand
TAATTTTAGTACCTAAAGTTAGATAGAAAACCAGTTATTCTGAATAAGCGAACAGCAGAGAACAGATTGATACCACTTTCACTTGATCACGATGGAAGACAAAGGAAATCCATCAAAAGGTGGTCCACCCAAGCCCAAACCTCAAGAGGTTCAAAAGGCAGTTGATCCAACCCCAGCCAAAGAAAAAGAGGACTCAATCGAATCTTCAGACGCACCTGCTCCAGAAAACGAGTCCCCAGACTCAGCAAACGTCGGTGACGAAGATAAAATGGAGGTTGAAACTTCAGCTCCACCATCACCTTCAGAAGTTATTCCAGGAAAAAGTTTTTCCGATGCTGGCCAAACCAATTTGGACCGCGGCGAAGACGATGAACCGAGGGAATCACCTGCAACAACACCAACTGACAAAGTTAATCCAGCTGGAAAGACAGCTCCATTAGTTGATGCTCAAATTAGCTCCATCTTCGAGGTTGCAAGTGTTATGAAACCAATGGCAGCTAACCAATATCAAATTACTCAAGTAACTGGTGAAATCATCTCAGATATCCCAGCTACACAAGTTAAAGAAGCTTTCAAGCAAGCAAATATCAAAGAGATTCATCGTTTAACTACAATTATTCAAAAAACCAATTCATCTTTTGATTCATCCACTGGAACTGTTAATGGGGAACATCCAACTCCTGAAAATATGAAATCTTTAGAAAATTATATCCATTGGATTTCAATTGAAGCTCTCAAAGCTGTTTTCATCGAAATTTACCCAGTTGGTACAAATGAAACGTTATTCTACCCACATTTGTTTTTGAGAAAAAAATATAAGGCTAAAGAACATGATACAATCATGTCTACTATCCAAGATTATATCAAGAATTACATGAATTCCACTAATTTCAATATCAATTATGAATCCAAGGGATCAAATGAAAAAATTTCAACAACTTTCAAATTCAAATTACTAAATCTTGAATCCTACCACAGGTTACTTATCCTTGAAATCGAATATGATCCAGGGTTTAAAGCCTCTAACGTTGAAATTCTTGACCATTGTATGTCTGAACACACTTGGAAACAAGTTGGAGAATCTATAAAAGTGGCTAACAAGGCAAATGGTAATCATGTTTTTCAAACCGTGGTCGATTTAGAAACCAATACTCACAAGGCACCAACATATAGCCAAGCTAACAAACGTATTTTCGTTAAGGTTCTCAATTCCAACTTGATAAAGTGTACCAAATGTGATGGAATCGGTCATTTCACCTCACAATGTCCATTAAAATGTACCACATGCGGTTTTTCAGGTCATGAATCACCAAATTGTTCAACACCTTATCATTTGGTGAAACGCTTTCAGTCAAAGAAAGCAACCAAATCCATGATGGATCAAACAAAAGCACCAATAAACTTCAATTTTGGTAAATATGCAGAAAAAAATATGCCACCAAAAGCTGATAATTATGGTTTTAAAACTCCAAAAAATCCTTTTAAAGCAAGAAATAAAACTGCAAATATCAACCAAGAATATCAACCTAACCAAGCCAATAGTCCAACAAAATTCTCAAATATGTATGATGCTTTCAATAGATATAATCAAGATGATGGATTTTCAGCAAATGATAACAAAAATGCAAATGCATCTCAAGATGCCAACACATTCCAGTTTCCAGTAGGTAAGAGTAAAGCTACTCATAAAGCTGAACGCAAAGCTGCTAAATCTTTACAAAAAGCTAAATTAGCTCAACAACAAACTCAAGCAGCTCAATCATTAGATAAGGAAGCACAAGACTATAAAATCCCAGCAGAAACCTCAAAATCTGCAACCAACCATCATTCTTCCAACTCAAATGCACAATCTGACAACATTCA
Organism: Hansenula ciferrii; assembly: GCF_000313485.1. Taxonomy (NCBI): domain Eukaryota; kingdom Fungi; phylum Ascomycota; class Saccharomycetes; order Phaffomycetales; family Wickerhamomycetaceae; genus Hansenula; species Hansenula ciferrii. Next base: position 3,798 of record NW_011887485.1, on the reverse strand, counting down.
GAACTCCAGTTCAATTCCAAAAGCAGCTTTAACAGCTGATGAAGCTCTCCAAAAAGCTAGATATCAATTCCAACATGGTCATTTACCTAAAACCCCTGTGCAAAATCTTCCAGGACGAAACCCAAGGGAAAGAGAAGAAGATTATACCCCAGGAACAGCTGCAATGCAATCACCATCTAAAAAAAATGCACTTCAACCATCAAATTTTGAAAGAACCAATGGAAGAAATTCTGATAATGAATCTGGAGAAGAAGATGGTGAAGGTGATAGAAATTTAATTGACGACGATGCTATCGTCAGTTCCCAAGGAGCGTTATTAGGCACACAATTCTCAGAGTCTGATAGAGCCGCCCTTTTGCCAAAACCCACTGGAGAAGATAATAATAATAAGGGTTCAGAAGCAGCCATCAAAACTGGTGAAGCTCAAACCCATAATCAATTATAATGAATCCTAATCAAACCGACCCAGCTAATAAGGGGGAAGCAGCCAAATCACAAGCACCAGGAACCGGTTCAGAAACGGTTAATCAATCATCTATTGATATAACTGTTTCGTCAGTCAATGTTCAGCACCCTGAAACATCAAAAAGTCTCCACTCCATTCTTCAACATCTCCAAAATCATCAATTACACTCTCAATCTCATGTTTGGTTCCTTCAAGAAGCGCAGCTCCCACCAGATATGTATCAAGAGTTGATTGACTCTAACAATTTTCACATCATTGGACAAAGTCAAGCTAAATCTAAGATTTTCATCCTAGATCAATCAATTTATAAAAGCTGTACATATCCAAATCACATTAGCAATGAAGCCCCAGATCAGGACTTGAAAGAAGCAATTAGTGACGTTTATCTTCCTGCTCAAAATATTTTGCTTATCAATTTATATTGTCCATCTAAAGACAAAAAAGCTATTGCAAAGGTGCTCAACTATGTTAATCAAGCTATCTCAAAACATCCCGTGGCCCACCATGATCTAATTATAGGTGGTGACTGGAACTTCATCAATAAATCAGAAGACTCCAGTACTTTTAAACTAAATTCCACTGAATCAGAAGCTATACTTAGCTTAGATCACTTAATGAAACAGCATTTGATAACAGATGCTATAGATTTATCTTCAAACCCACCTCAAGGGAACAATAGATTCACAAATAAACCCGAAATTGATCAATTGCACGGTAAGAAAGCCAAAAGACGTTTAGATAGATTCTATATCTCATCAAGTTTCAAAAAGTTATCAAACCTTCAACTTTTTCACTCAAAACAAAAAGAATCTTTCAGTTCACATCACTCCATTCAAATTAGTATCAAAAGTGAGGACCACCAACAACATAACGGGTCTAACAAAGGAAGATTTAGAGTAAACGATGACCTATTCCATGATTTAGAATGGTTTTCCCTCATAGATTGTGACAAAATTTTAAATGATTATCAAATCTCATCTCTCTCTTTTGACAGTAAATTCAATAATTTAATAAATCAGTTAACAAACGAAATCAAAAATATTCAAGAAGTTTATTTCAAGAGGCTTAAGCTTGAGGATCTAGCCAATGAAACAAACCATCAAAAGACTCAATCTCTTTCACAAAAGATGGGTTCTACCTCAATACCATATCAAGACTTTGCAATATTAAACAAGATGTTCAAGCGGGAGCAAACCAAACAAGAGATTCCACCTATTACAACAGCTGATTCTAATGTTTTAACAAACGATAATGACAAATTATCCGAGCTCCAACTTTTTTATGGCCAATTATTTTCAAAAGCATCAAATGAATCTGATAAAGAAGATATTAAAAAGTATTTGGATCAAACAAATCCATCTCTAAAGTTCAGTAAACAAGAACATCATCAACTTCATCAATCTCTAACACCAGAGGAAATTTTTCAAGCTTGTCAACTGCTGTCTAAAGATAACACATCACCTGGACTAGATGGATTATCCTATAGAATGATCATCAAATTATGGAAACCAATTTTTGAGATAATTCTGCCAGAATTGTCACAACATATCCAACAAAGTGGAAATCTTCCTAAATCATTACAACCAGTTCTTATCACTGTATTACCAAAAGTTGAATTTGATACCATACAACCAGGACAATTAAGACCTATTAGTTTGATGTCTTGTATTCTCAAGGTGATCTCAGCAGCATGGAACTCCAGAATACTTCCAATTCTTGAAAGCAAACTAAACAAGTCTCAGTATGGCTTTCTCCCCCATAAACGTATGGAGGATTTGATAATGAATTATCAAACGGTAATGCAGGTTAGTCAATCAAAACCATCTCCATCATCATCTTCACCACAATTCACTGATGATTTTCCAGCTATGGCACTATTGGACTTCCAAAAGGCATTCGACACAGTGTCGCATAAGTTTGTGCTTGAACTTTTGATCCATATGGATGCTCCAAAGGATATCATCAACACCATCATGGCATTTTTGGAACAAAATACGGGTATTATTACATTAAATAATAAATTCTCCTCACAAATTGACTTAGCACAGGGCGTGAGACAGGGTTCACCCATCAGTCCAAGTATCTTCATCTTAATTCTCAATGTTCTATTAAATGATTTAGAAAAAAAACTAAATGGAGTCAAAATCAAAATGAACTTTACCACCAACAACATCAATTCCTATGCATATGCAGATGATTTGGCAGCCTTTTTAGATGGTAACAAAGATATTGATCAATTCCAACAATGTATTCAAAGGTTTTGTGAACATTCAGGTCTTAAATTGAATAATGATAAATCCAAAATCTATTATCTAAAATCTTATGATAAAAATAGCAAGATCACCAAAGAGCAGTTTTTCAACAATTATGCAACAATTTATAAGCCATTAGATATAAAAGGTGAGTTTCTATGTGATTCAAACCCAAATGTGCTTGGTATAAATTTAGCTAAAGTTGATTGGGACTCAATTCTTAAAAGAATAAACTCATTAATATTTGGATCTTTAGCACACCATTTACCACTGGCTATACAAGCAAGATGTATATCAATTTATATCTTATCCATCATCTTTTTCAGAGACCCAATGGAACCAGTGCCACCAAGGGTACTGCAAGAAATTGAAAACAATATTAATAAAAAAATGCCAGGTGTTAGTCCTGCAAATCTGGTCCTTCCATTAAAATTGGGTGGTTTTGGGCTTCAGGATCTGGAACATCAATTGAAAGGTCACAGAGCTAAATTGATATATAATCTGATGGTTTCCAAACATGATTTAGCTTTTATTGAATTAAGAGATAAGCTGCAATATTTAGCAACAGTGTTGACACATGAATTCAAGTTACATCCAGCTGAACGTATCAAAACAACAACAAAAGATAGCAATAACCAAGAGATTCAAATTGAACAATTAACTGGTAACACCACAACAATACTGCCATCTAAGCCACCTAATAAGAACAAGATCAGATCATTCCCATGGTTTCAATTGTTGGATGGAACTTTAGTACAGTATTTTAATAGTTTGCCAGAAGATGCGTATTTCAAAACAAAGCTATTTCAAGGGGTTAAAGAATCCAAATCCGGGGTGGGTCCGATTTCCGGTCCAGTTACAAATGATGAATTTTTCTTTACTCTTTTAGCTAATTACAAATATCAATTGCCATATACCAAAGAAACTTTTCCATTTGCAAAATCATATTATGATTCCATGGTCAAACACCCAGGGGCAAGAGAAAGAAAGGCTTTAAAAGTTGATAAATATTTCAATCTCAAAGAAAAAAAATCTATTGAAGCTTGGTTTGAAATCCTTCATCCAATTGGTTATAAAGAT